>NW_019943047.1:0-23042 GCF_002910315.2 Salvelinus sp. IW2-2015 | reverse complement strand
GCCTGCCAAACTTGCTGTGCTTCTCTGGACACTTGTAGCCAAAGATGTTGAAAAAGTTCACTATCCCCCATGCCGGCCACAGAACACACCTTCTCCTTTACTCATTATGGCTATTCTACTGAGAGATGAGGAACACACAGGGCTGGAGTTAGTCCTCACCATTAACATAACTAAACAACAACAGAATATAATGCATTAACAGACTATTCTCATGGATGAAAAACAGTCTGAAGATTGACATAACCACTGAACATACGGACATAACACTAAGCAGCTTCCTTCTCGTTCCCTCACCCTGAACATTTCAGAGCGTGGACTGGTGAATGGTCATTATGAAGATGCGGTCCCTTCTGGCCAGCTCAGCCAGTAAAACAACAATCTGATTGGCCGTCATGCTGTCGAGGCTCGTGGTTGGCTCGTCCAGAAGGATGACCTCTGTAACGACATCACATGTCGCAAAGTCACACATCAGGGAATATCTAACGTAGAAAGAAACACATAAAAATCCAAATGAATTTGTATAAATGTTACAAACAAAGTTGAACTTTGGCAAAGTCCCTCTCTAACGGACAACTCTTTAAGATAAGTGTGTTCTTTTCCGTTAATTTTCCAATTAACACATTTAAAGATTGCCTCTTTGTAAAGGATGAGTGAAATTAACAGATATATTCATTGTGTGATGATTTATTAATTTCCTGGTTGATTGGCGAGGCAGCGGACGGAAACCCTTCATTAATGTGGCCCAGTGTTTGGGTGGAGAGAGTTCGTCTAATCCGAATGAGGCCTAAGACCCCCTCATCCCCCTGGGGGTTCACAGGCCCTGATAAACTCCCCCTGGGACCCCCCACAGGATTCACTCAGCTTAATCCTGAGTGTATGATAACCCTGCCTTTCATTAGCCCCTGTCCTCCATCTCTCCCTCTCTCTTCCTCCCTCTGTCCATTCCTCTCTGTTTCCAGTTATTTTTGACACACGTCTCATTGTTAGTGGTTGAACTTTGTGGGGACTTTTGATGATCAACGTTTTCCTCCGCTCAAGGTGAAATACTCTTATCCTAACAATGAACAGTATAATCCATGATGTTGAAAATTAGTATTCTTTGTTTTGTAAAACAACATATTTTGGTCATGTATGGTATAGCTAGCTATGTGTTTGTTAAAGGAACCTTTACATGCATGCCTCCTGAAATTGCACAGACAATGACCAAAGAGCTTCTTGTCCTCACTAGGGTACTGAAGCAACTGCATGGCAATGGACACCCTCCTCCTCTCTCCCATAGAGATCCCTGCAAGATGCATCCTCCGATCACACTGTGGGTCACGTGACCTAGACTCAGCTCCGCCATCACCTGCAGGCCAAGAGGTCAGGTGTCAACAACTTATCACAGTTGACACCATAATCAATTGAAAAAATCTAGTGTATCTTCTTTAATGTGTGTCTGTTGTATGCCAGCCCTGGTCTAGAGGTCATCTCTAGTCTGTATCAGTTGTAGGCCAGCCCTGGTCTAGAAGTCATCTCTATTCTGTATCTGTTGTAAGCCAGCCCTGGTCTAGAAGTCATCTCTATTCTGTATCTGTTGTAACGCCAGCCCTGGTCTAGAAGTCATCTCTATTCTGTATCTGTTGTAAGCCAGCCCTGGTCTAGAAGTCATCTCTATTCTGTATCTGTTGTAGGCCAGCCCTGGTCTAGAAGTCATCTCTATTCTGTATCTGTTGTAGGCCAGCCCTGGTCTAGACGTCATCTCTATTCTGTATCTGTTGTATGCCAGCCCTGGTCTAGAAGTCATCTCTATTCTGTATCTGTTGTAGGCCAGCCCTGGTCTAGAGGTCATCTCTATTCTGTATCTGTTGTAGGCCAGCCCCGGTCTAAGAAGTCATCTCTATTCTGTATCAGTTGTATGCCAGCCCTGGTCTAGAGGTCATCTCTATTCTGTATCTGTTGTAGGACAGCCATGGTCTAGAGGTTATCTCTATTCTGTATCAGTTGTAGGCCAGCCCCGGTCTAGAAGTCATCTCTATTCTGTATCTGTTGTAAGCCAGCCCTGGTCTAGAAGTCATCTCTATTCTGTATCAGTTGTAGGCCAGCCCTGGTCTAGAAGTCATCTCTATTCTGTATCAGTTGTAGGCCAGCCCTGGTCTAGAAGTCATCTCTTTTCTGTATCAGTTGTAGGCCAGCCCTGGTCTAGAAGTCATCTCTATTCTGTATCAGTTGTAAGCCAGCCCTGGTCTAGAAGTCATCTCTAGTCTGTATCAGTTGTAGGCCAGCCCCGGTCTAGAAGTCATCTCTATTCTGTATCAGTTGTAGGCCAGCCCTGGTCTAGAAGTCATCTCTATCTGTATCAGTTGTAGGCCAGCCCTGGTCTAGAGGTCATCTCTATTCTGTATCAGTTGTAGACCAGCCCTGGTCTAGAGGTTATCTCTAGTCTGCAGATCTGTTTTAGGCAAGTCCTGTTCTAGAGGTTATCTCTAGTCTGCAGATCTGTTGTAGGCCAGTCCTCTTCTAGAGGTCTATTCTGTATCAGTTGTAGGCCAGCCCTGGTCTAGAGGTCTATTCTGTATCAGTTGTAGGCCAGCCCTGGTCTAGAGGTCGTCTATGGTCTGCATCTGGTGTAGGCCAGTCCTGTTCTAGAGGTCATCTTTAGTCTGTATCTGTTGTAGGTCAGTCCTGTTCTAGAGGTCATCTCTAGTCTGTATCTGTTGTAGGCCAGTCCTGTTCTAGAGAACTATTCTGTATCTGTTGTAGGCCAGTCCCGGTCTAGAGGTCTATTCTGTATATGTTGTAGGCCATCCCTCCCTGGTCTATAGGTAAACTCTATTCTGTATCTGTTGTAAGCCAGCCCTGGTCTAGAAGTCATCTCTATTCTGTGTCAGTTGTAGGCCAGCCCTGGTCTAGAGGTCATCTCTATTCTGTATCTGTTGTAAGCCAGCCCTGGTCTAGAGGTTATCTCTATTCTGTATCAGTTGTATGCCAGCCCTGGTCTAGAAGTCATCTCTATTCTGTATCAGTTGTAGGCCAGCCCTGGTCTAGAGGTTATCTCTATTCTGTATCAGTTGTATGCCAGCCCTGGTCTAGAGGTCATCTCTATTCTGTATCTGTTGTAAGCCAGCCCTGGTCTAGAGGTCATCTCTATTCTGTATCAGTTGTAGGCCAGCCCTGGTCTAGAGGTCATCTCTCGTCTGTTTATGTTGTAAGCCAGCCCCGGTAAGCCAGCCCCACTCCACTGGAGTGGATAACTGAAATCAATGGCGCCAACTAAACATACTTTTTTAGATAGAAAGAAGGACTTTATCTAACAAAACAAACATTCATTGTGTTGCTGGGGCCTTGGGATTGCAAACAGAGGAAGATCTTCAAAGGTAAGTGATTTATTTTATCGCTATTTGTGATTTTTGTGAAGCCGGTGCTGGTTGAAAAGGTATTTTGATGTGGGGCGCTGTCTTCAGATCATCGCATGGTATGCTTTCGCCATAAAGCATTTTTTAAATCAAACAACGCGGTTGGATTAACAAGAAGTTAAGCTTTTAATTGATGTTCATGAATGTTTAATATTTAGATTTTCTTATTTTGAAATGGGCACTCTGCAATTTCACTGGATCTTGTCGCAGGTAGACCACTAGCGGTCCGCGATCCCTAAGAGATTATAACAAACTATAGTTTTGGCAAGTCGGTTAGGATCTACTTTGCGCATGACACAGGTCATTTTTCCAACAATTGTTCACAGAAAGATTATTTCACTTATAATTCACTGTATCACAATTCCAGTGGGTCAGAAGTTAACATACACTAAGTTGACTGTGCCTTTAAACAGTTTGGAAAATTCCAGAGAATTACGTCATGGCTTTAGAAGCTTCTGATAGGCTAATTTACATCATTTGAGTCATTTGGAGATGTACCTGTTGATGTAATTCAAGGCCTACCTTCAAACTCAGTGCCTCTTTGCTTGACATCATGGGAAACTCAAAATAAATCAGCCAAGACCTCAGAAAATAAATTGTAAACCTCCACAAGTCTGGTTCATCCTTGGGAGCAATTTCCAAACGCCTGAAGGTACCACGTTCATCTGTACAAACAATAGTACGCAAGTATAAACACCATGGGACCACGCAGCCGTCATACCACTCAGGAAGGAGACGCGTTCTGTCTCCTAGAGATGAACGTACTTTGGTGCAAAAAGTGCAATCAATCCCAGAACAACAGCAAGGACCTTGTAAAGATGCTGGAGGAAACAAGTACAAAGTATCTATATCCACAGGAAAACAAGTCCTATTTCGACATAACCTGAAAGGCCGCTCAGCAAGGAAGAAGCCACTGCTCCAAAACAGACATAAAAAAGACAGACTACAGTTTGCAACTGCACTTGGGGACAAAGATCGTACTTTTGGAGAAATGTCCTCTGGCCTGATGAAACAAAAATAGAACTGTTTGGCCATAATGACCATCGTTATGTTTGGAGGAAAAAGGGGGAGGCATCCCAACCATGAAGCACGGGGGTGGCAGCATCATGTTGTGGGGGTGCTTTTCTGCATGAGGGACTGGTGCACTTCACAAAATAGATGGCATCATGAAGWAGGAAAATTATGTGTATACATTGAAGCAACATCTCAAGACATCAGTCAGGAAGTTAAAGCTTGGTCGCAAATGGGTCTTCCAAATGGACAATGACCACAAGCATACTTCCAAAATTGTGGCAAAATGGCTTAAGGACAACAAAGTCAAGGTATTGGAGTGGCCATCACAAAGCCCTGACCCCAATCCTATAGAAAGTTGTGGGCAGAACTGAAAAAGTGTGTGCAAGCAAGGAGGCCTACAAAGCTGACCCAGTTACACCAGCTCTGTCAGGAGGAATAGGCCAAAATTCACCCAACTTATTGTGGGAGGCTTGTGGAAGGCTACCCAAAACGTTTGACTCAAGTTAAACAATTTAAAGGCAATGCTACCAAATACTAATTGAGTGTATGTAAACTTCTGACCAACTGGGAATGTGATGAAAGAAATAAAAGCTGAAACAAATCATTCTCTCTGCTATTATTCTGACATTTCACATTCTTAAAATCAAGTGGTGATCATAATTGACCAAAGACAGGGAATTTTTACTTGGATTAAATGTCAGGAATTGTGAAAAACTGAGTTTAAATGTATTTGGCTAAGGTGTATGCAAACTTCCGACTTCAACTGTATGTATGATATTTCAGTTTGGGGTCTGAATACTTTCCGAATGCACTGTCTTCCTTCTCTGGTCAGCTCTTTGTGTCCATCCATATGTCTCTATATCTTCCTTATCTTGTCTTCCGTCTCTGGTCAGCTCTTTGAGGCCATCCTGTATAGGTGGATGATGTCATTGCGGAGCTTTGTCTGCGGCCATGTGCCCACACCCAGATTGGTAATGACTATGTGAGAGGGGTGTCTGCGGGAGAGAGGAGGAGGGTCAGCATCGCTGTGCAGCTGCTCTGGACCCCTGGTGGGAGCTGGAGTGAGGGATTGCAAGAAATGTATATAGCAATAGGACTTATTTTATATGAGTTGATATAATCCACATGGGGGATATTTTTTCCCCTCAGCACTGTAATTCATATTGGTTCCTTTATGTAATGTTACTGTACTACTTCAGTTTATCATTGTACCCAGAGCCCTGTATTGAACACAGTAAATCTTATCTCATTCTCTGTGTGCAGGTATCCTGATCCTAGATGAGCCCACCGTTTGTGGTTGGACAGCTTCACAGCCCATAACTGGTGATCACTCTGTCCGGCTGGCCCGAGGGAACTGACTGGTACAGCTGTCTGTCCATCAGCCATGCTCAGACATCTTCCAGCCCCTTGCCCTGGTGGTGCTCCTCTCCTCTGGCTCAGCTGTCTACTGTGGGCTGTTAAAGACATGGTACCAAACTTCACAGCCCTGGGTTACCCTGCCCCCTGCTACTGCAACCCCTCTGACTTCTATGGTAGGTTGGGGGAAGGGATATACTGTATGTTAGTGGCAGAAAGGGGAAACTGTGAAGTCAGAGTGTATTCATGTGTGTGTGTCACAGTGTGTGTCTCTGATCATGTGGTTTGTCACAGTGTGTGTCTCTGATCATGTGGGTGTGTTAGTGTATGTGCTCACAGTGTGTGTCTCTGATCATGTGGGTGTATAGTGTATGTGTCACAGTGTGTGTGTCTCTGATCATGTGTGTGTGTCTATCCCCTCAGTAGATCTGAGCCCTGAGAGAGAGGCTGAGTGTCTGAAGAGGACTAGCGTGCTGTTCAGCCCAGTTTGTGGAGCAGGTAAGAGGGACAGGTGAAGAGCCAAGCACACACTGGAGGCTGTCAGAGAGATGAGTGCCTAAAAAAAGTTATATTTCTAAACTTCTCAGAGATGGTATTTTTTTCTTCAATGTGCTCATTTCAATGCATTGTATTAAACCTCTTCTTCTGCCTTTACATCATTGTAACGACCAAGTAATTATGTTTGTCTGTCCGCCACACATCAGTCCACGCCTCAGGAGAAAGTGATCACTATATCCAAACACAGGGACCGCCTGACAGGCCGACTACACCAGTTCACACCATCAGGTAAGATGATGATGCACTGAGGACACTCTGTCTCAGTTCCCTGAGAAACCTCCATTCACACCACTCCCCCTCGCACCACTCCCCTTTGCACCACTCCCCTCACACCCCTTCCCCGCACACTCCCCTTTGCACACTCACCCTCACACCACTTCCACCTCGCACCACTTCCCCTCACACCACTCCAACCCTCACACCACTCCCCTACCACTCCCCCTCACACCACTCCCACCTCGCACCACTCCCCCCTAACACCACTCCCTCCTCACACCACTCCCCCCTCACACTACTTCTCCCCAAGCCGGTGGTTGTCAAAATGTTAATTTCCACATGAACCATTAGGGGTCAGTATAGCTCAATGCTTGCCTTACCTCAGTGAGGATTTCATACTATTGTTTAAAAACCCTTCACAGTGACAAAAGCAATGTTATGTAAACTGTGATCCAGTGAAAACAGGTGTTAGTGAGAATATCAGTTAGTGTGATACAGAAACGTAAAGTAAGCATTTCCCTGTTAGCCTACACCTGTTGTTTTACAAAGCATGTGACAAATAACATTTGATTTGATTTAAATGTGTGTTTATGTCACGCCCTGACCATAGAGAGCCTTTTTATTCTCTATGTTGGTTAGGTCGAGGTGTGACTAGGGTGGGTAATCTAGGTTGTTTTTTTCTATGTTGGCCTGGTATGGTTCCCAATCAGAGGCAGCTGTTTATCGGTGTCTCTGATTTGGGAGCATATTTAGGCAGCCATTTCCCCACGGTATTTTGTGGGATCTTGTTTATGTGTAGTTGCCTGTGAGCACTCCATAGCTTCACGTATCGTTTGCTTTGTATTTATTGTTTTGTGCATTTCACGAATAAAAAGATGTGGAACCCATATCACGCTGCGCCTTGGTCTGAATGTTATTTTGACGATTGTGACAGTTTATGCCTCACCCAGGTCCTGGGGGAGCTTCCGGAGCGCTGTCTGTTCACATTGGTCTACGGCCTGCCCATCTGTTGGCTGGCTGGCCTGAACCAGGCCCCAGACGGCTTCCTGCACAACTTCCTGCTGGATTGGCTCGTGGTGTACTGCAGCATGGCTGTTTGTGGCTGCAGCCCTGCCCTGCAGACTTCAGCCTTCATGGGCAATGCTCTGTTCACTGTGTTCTACCTCACTGGAGGCTTTGTCATCTGCCTGGAGAACATGTGGTGAGGTGAAAGAGGAGGACAAGTCTCTGCTGTAGTCTTCATACCTTGGGCGCGTTCTAGGCCTTTTTTTGCAATAAGATTCTGTGGTGCAACATGCAATACTAGCAATCCCAATCCCTCAGAAACATGACAGTTTCCATGAGAATGACAATATGTGACCCTTCCTCGCGTGTAATGTGGTTCTTCAACATCTGTGACCTCTGACCCGTGTCACTTTCCTCAGTGGTCATCCTGGTTCTCCCATGCCTCAGTCATGCAATGGGGCACCGAGGGAATGCTGCAAGTCCAGTTCAGGGGCCTCAAGTACCCAGTTTTCATCGGCAACTTCACCCTCAACGTCGACGGCATACATGTGAGTCATTAGAACCATAGCCTTCCAGTTTGAGACGACTACACTTCCGCCATGACAGTAAATACACATATCATAGAAGAGCTGAAAAGAGACAGAAGACAAGAGAAGGAAGATATAGAGACATATGGATGGACACAAAGAGCTGACCAGAGAAGGAAGACATTCAATGCATTCGGAAAGTATTCAGACCCCAAACTGAAATAACACATTTACAGTTGAAGTCGGAGGTTTACATAAACCTTAGCCAAATATATTTAAACTCAGTTTTTCACAATTCCTGACATTTAATCCTAGTACAAATTCCCTGTCTTTGGTCAGTTAGGATCACCACTTTATTTTAAGAATGTGAAATGTCAGAATAATTGTAGAGAGAATTATTTATTTCAGCTTTTGTTTCTCTCATCACATTCCCAGTTGGTCAGAAGTTTACATAAACTCAATTAGTATTTGGTAGCATTGCCTTTAAAGTGTTTAGCTTGGGTCAAACATTTCGGGTAGCCTTCCACAAGCTTCTCACAAAAAGTTGGGGAAATTTTGGCACATTCCTCCTGACAGAGCTGGTGTAACTGAGTCAGGTTTGTAGGCCTCCTTGCTCGCACACGCTTTTTCAGTTCTGCCCACACATTTTCTATAGGATTGAGGTCAGGGCTTTGTGATGGCCACTCCAATACCTTGACTTTGTTGTCCTGAAGCAATTTTGGTTATTGTCATTTTTGTTTCATCAGACCAGAGGACATTTCTCCAAAAAGTACCATCTTTGTCCCCATGTGCAGTTGCAAACCGTAGTCTGGCTTTTTTTATGGAGGTTTTAGAACAGTTTCCTCCTTGCTGAGTGGATTTTCAGGCTATGTCGATATAGGAATCGTTTTACTGTGGATATAGATACTTTTGTACCTGTTTCTTCCAGCATCTTCACAAGGTCCTTTGTTGTTGTTCTGGGATTGATTTGCACTTTTCGCATCAAAATACGTTCATCTCTAGGAAACAGAACGTGTCTCTTTCTTGAGTGGAATGACGGCTGCGTTGTGTTTATACTTGCGATGGTGTTTATACTTGCATACTATTGTTTGTACAGATGAACGTGGTACCTTCAAGCGTTTGGAAATTGCTCCCAAGGATGAACCAGACTTGTGGAGGTCTACAATTAATTTTTTGAGGTCTTGGCTGATTTCTTTTGATTTTCCCATGATGTCAKGCAAAGAGGCACTGAGTTTGAAGGTAGGCCTTGAAATACATCCACAGGTACACRTCCAATTGACTCAAATGATGTCAATTAGCCTATCAGAAGCTTCTAAAGCCATTATATAATTTTCTGGAATTTTCCAAGCTGTTTAAAGGCACATTCAACTTAGTGTATATATAATTCTGACCCACTGAAATTGTGATACAGTGAATTATAAGTGAAATAATCTGTCTGTAAACAATTGTTGGAAAAATGACCTGTGTCATGCGTAAAGTAGATGTCCTAACCGACATGCCAAAACTATAGTTTGTTAACAAGAAATGTGTGGAGTGGTTGAAAAACGAGTTTTAATGACTCCAATCTAAGTGTATGTAAACTTCCGACATCAACTGTATATCGTCTAGCAGACACTTTTATCCAAAGCAACTTAGTCATGCGTGCATTCARTTTTTACAAATGAGTGGTCCTAGGATTTGAACACACCATCCTGGTGTTATAACAACACGCTCTACCACCCGAGGACCAACCATGAAGTATAATGATATCTTTGACCTTTGTGTCTGTCCAGGTGGTGGAAGCTACCTGGTTCACATTGCTGTTGTGGTGTGTTTCATGCTGCTCTAATTTATCAAGCGGAAGTCCAGCTAGGACTGGTGAAACCGTGGTTACGGAAACAGTCTGTTGTGCATTCTTAAGACTGTAAACGAACCAATGCTCTTGTTGGAGTACCACCCTCTGCTGCTGGATGGCAGCAAAGTACTATATTGTGTGAATTAGTTTAAATGACAGACTTATTTTTGTCTTTGCAAAAGATTAAATCACCCGTCTGGCAGATATCCATCAACAACTTTTGCTTGTTCCATTTTCAATCTCTTTCTCTCCTTATTTTTGTTTCTACAGCTCCTCATCTTTTTCTTAATGTATAAATGTAAGGTTATTAAAGCATAACAATGTGTGTGCCAGTAAAGGGTATCGTGAAAAGCTTCTGAAAGGTTTAGTAAGTCACACTTAGAAAACGGGTTGGTGTTGAAGATGGAAAGATGATGTAAGTTTTGTGATGGTGCAAAATCGCGATAATTCTTGGGACAAAATTAGTAAAGGATTAAATCAACTGAAGTAATAAAACAACCAGGTATTCGACAAGATGTTTCTACAGCTTCTAAAAAACAACTAAAACAAAAGGACAGATAGTCTTATTCCTCTACTGCGGTGCTCGGCTGAGATACCTTAACTTCTCTTTCAGCTTGTCTGCATAAAACTTAAACGTCTCCTGGAAAGAGAGTGAGTCAAAAAGAAAGAGTTACCTGATAGCAATATAATATAGTAATATAACATATCCTTAACAAAAATATGATGCAACAAGCAACAATTTCCCAGAGTTACAGTTTATATAAGGAAATCAGTCAATTGAAATAAATTGATTAGGTCCTAATCTATGGATTTCACATGACTGGGCCTTGGAGGGCATAGGCCCACCCACTTGGCGGCCAGGCCCACCCACTCAGAATTAGTTTTTCCCCACTAAAGGGCTTTATTACAGACAGAAATACTCCTCAGCACCCTCAGCACATGTTGCGTTTATAATTTGGATCAGTGCAGTAATATAATATGGTAATTTAGCAGACAGTTCATTGACATATATTCAGTATATGCAATAATAGTGTAAGGGGTGCGTAACTGGTGGCAGGGAAGTCGCAGGGGAGCAGAACTGGGTAATAACCAGAGCAGTTTAATTATCAAAGCAACAACATCCAGAAATACAATATATGGGTTCAAAACCCGTTGCGCACCAGTCAAAAATGTGCACAAGCACTACAACAAACAATTTCACACACAGACATGGGGGAAACAGAGGGTTAAATACACAACAAGTAATGAGGGGAATGTAAACCAGGTGTGTAGGAAAACAAGACAAAATGAAAGGTGGATCGGCGAAGACCGGTGACGTCGACCGCCGAATGCCGCCCGAACAAGGAGAGGAACCGACTTCAGAGGAAGTTGTGACAATACCCCCCCTTGACGTGCGGCTCCAGCAGCTTGCCGACACCGGCCTCGGGGACGACCCGGAGGGCGAGGTGCAGGGCGATCCGGTCGGAGACGGTGGAACTCCCGCAGCATTGAAGGGTCCAACAAGTCCTCCAAAGGAACCCAGCATCTCTCCTCTGGACCATACCCCAGTGCATTTACTCAATCGCCCCGTGCATTGACTCAATCGCTGTGGCAATCAGAGGTAGCAGGTAACTGTACCTCACAGTGATCTGATTGAGGCCTCGATAGTCAATACACGGGCGCAGACCTCCCTCCTTCTTCTTCACAAAAAAGAAACTCGAGGAGGCAGGTGAAGTGGAGGACCGAATGTACCCCTGACGCAGGGATTCGGAGACATATGTTTCCATAGCCGCCGTCTCCGCCTGTGAGAGGGGATACACGTGACTCCTGGGAAGTGCGGCGTCTACCAGGAGATTTATCGTACACTCCCCCCGTTGATGGGGTGGTAATTGAATCACCTTCCTTTTGGAGAAGGCGAGAGCCAAATCGGCATATTCGGGGGGAATGTGCACGGTGGAGACCTGGTCTGGACTTTCCACCGTAGTAGCACCCACGGAAACCCCTAAACACCTCCCTGAGCACTCTCGCGACCACCCGTGAGAGCCCTCCGCTGCCATGAAACAGTGGGGTCATGACAAGCTAACCAGGGTAGGCCTAGCACCACGGGAAACGCAGGAGAGTCAATGAGGAAGAGACTGATTCTCTCCTTGTGACCCCCTTGTGTCACCATGCCCAGAGGAGCGGTGGCCTCTCTAATCAACCCTGACCCTAATGGTCGACTGTCTAAGGCGTGAACTGGGAAGGGCATAGCCACTGGAACGATGGGGATCCCTAAACTATGGGCAAATGATCTGTTTATAAAATTCCCAGCCGCGCCTGAATCAACGAGCGCCTTATGCTGGGAATGCTGGGAAAACTCAGGAAACGTAACAAACAAAAACATGTGTGCAACAGAGGGCTCTGGGTGAGAATGGTGTCTTCTCACCTGGGGTGATGCCAGAGTGCCCTGCCTGCTGCCTCAACCCCCAGAGGGTCCAACCCGACACCGACCGGCAGTGTGACCTCTGCGGCCACAGATGGTGCACGTGAAGGAACCTCCTCCGGTCTCCCTGAGCGCAACACCTCCCAGCTCCATGGGCATCGGAGCGGTGGTGCTGGGGGATGGAACCGACAGACCCTGTTCTGGACGTCCGCGGTAGCCAGCAGGTTATCCAGCCGAATGGACAGGTCCACCAGCTGGTCGAAGGTGAGGGTGGTGTCCCTGCAGGCAAACTCTCGATGGACGTCCTCGCGCAAACTGCAGTGATAGTGGTCGATCAGGGCCCTGTCGTTCCATCCCGCGCAGGCGGCCAGGGTCCGAAAGTCCATCGCGAACTCCTGGACGCTCCTCGTCCCCTGCCTCAGATGGAAAAGGTGTTCACCCGCCGCTCTACCCTCGGGCGGGTGGTCGAAGACTGCCCGGAAGCGGCGTGTGAAATCCTCGATATGGTCCAGCGCCGCTTCTCCTTCTACCCACACGGTGTTGGCCCACTCCAGGGCTTTCCCCGAGAGGCACGAGACGAGGGCGGACACCTTCTCACGGCCCGAAGGAGCCGGGTGGACGGTTGCCAGGTAGAGATCCAGCTGCAACAGGAAACCTTGGCAGCGTGCAGCCGTCCCGTCATACTCCCGGGGAAGGGCGAGACGAATCCCACTAGGACCGGGTGAAGGGGGGGCGAGTAGTGGAGACCCTGGTGGTGCTGGTGGAGGCGCTGGAGGAACTCCCTGTCTCTCCCAGCGGTCCATGGTTTGGACAACGCGGTCCATGGCGACGCCAAGATGGTGGAGCATCGCCGTGTGCTCCCGGACGCGCTCTTCGACCCCTATAACACGGGCACCTGCTCCTGCTGACTCCATATTGTGGGTGTGAAATTCTGTAAGGGGTGCGTAACTGGTGGCAGGGAAGTCAGACGCAGGAGAGCAGTACTGGGTAATAACCGGAGCAGTTTAATTATCAAAACCAACGGCATCCAGAAATACAAAAACACAAGCACTACAGCGAACAATTTCACACACAGACATGGGGGGAACAGAGCGTTAAATACACAACAAGTAATGAGGGAAATGTAAACCAGGTGTGTAGGAAAACAAGACAAAACAAATGGAAAATGAAAGGTGGATCGGCGATGGCTAGAAGACCAGTGACGTCGACCGCCGAACGCTGCCCGAACAAGGAGAGGAACCGACTTCGGCGGAAGTCGTGACAAATAGTGAACAACCACAGCCAAGTCAGTACTGTGGAGATTTATTTGTTTTGTGTTTGTTTGTTTGTTTGTTTGTTTGTGTGTGTGTGTGTGTGTGTGTGTGTGTGTGTGTGTGTGTGTGTGTGGTGTGTGTGTGTGTGTGTGTGTGTGTGTGTGTGTGTGTTGTGTGTGTGTGTGTGTGTGTGTGTGTGTGTGTGTGTGTGTGGTGTGGTTGTGTGTGTGTGTGTGTGTGTGTGTACATATAGCAGGCGTAGCCAGGGCACACGGCACCCTGGGTCTAACTCAGAATTCTACATCCAATCACAGGCTCTCGTTTCATCTCCAAATCCTGACTAATACACAAATAAGGGTTTTACACGTTACCTCCCTCCCTCTAGTCTGCCTAATTAAGCCCTGCATCAGGCTGAGAAGTGAGGATTTTTTGGGAAGGTGAGTTGCTTTCAGGAGATTAACGTTGCATGTACATTGTACATTCCCATATTAACCATGTAATTAAAGTCGATAAATAGCCGTAGCTGTGTTGGCGAAAGGGCCCTACGCGGGCCGTGCCCAAATCTCCCCTTATCTGCTCTCTCAGGAGACTGCTTTTACTCCTGCTAGAACAGCAGTATGAGAACAGTAGAGTGGAAGAGGGCGTAGTGGAGGGGGGCACTACCTGAGATTGGTTTGTTGAAACTTTAACTTCTTGGGTAGGGAGCAGTATTTTCACCGTCCGGATGAAAAGCATGCCCAGAGTAAACGCCTGCTACAAGCCATAAAAGCTAGAATATGCCATATTATTAGTAGATTTGGATAGAAAACACTCTGAAGTTTCTAAAACTGTTTGAATGATGTATGTGAGTATAACAGAACTCATCAGGCAGGCAAAAACCTGAGAAAAAATCCAACCAGGAAATGGGAAATCTGAGGTTGGTCAATTTTCAACTCAGCTCCTATTGAAGATACAGTGGGATATTGGTAATGTTGCACTTCCTAAGGCTTCCACTAGATGTCAACAGTCGTTAGAACCTTGTCTGATGCCTCTACTGTTTAGTGGGGCCGAAGGAGAGAGGAATGAGTCAGGTCTGCCATGACCTGAACATGCCCTGACCATGCGCGTTCACGTGAGAGCGAGCTCTGTTCCATCGCAATTCTGAAGACACAGGAATTCTCTGGTTGGAACATTATTGAAGAATTATGTTAAAAACATACTAAAGATTGATTCAATACTTCGTTTGTCAGGTTAAAGGTGATTTGAGAGCTCTGAAGGCAGGAGGAGAAGAAGGTGGGGGGGTTGATGTTTGACATCCCCTCCTCCTCTCTCCCCTAGTGTGGCTGTACCTTTCCGACAGGTAGTGATTAATGCTTTGATCCTGTGATTTGTTCTCTCTGTATCTCTGTGGTTAGGAGGTTCAGGTTGACTCTACACCCCCCTAGGGGCCAAAGCATTGACAGAGAGCTTGCTCTGCAGGTGTGTGTGTGTGTGTGTGTGTGTGTGTGTGTGTTTGTGATGTAAACAACTCAAGTGGTTTACCTAGTCAATGAGAGAACTCCTGGAGTGCAGTGTGAATACTTTGGCTGATTGCCAATTTGAGGGTTTTGTGTTAATGTACTATAATGTCCTATGCTTCAAGTTCAGTAACTGCTGAATCACTACCTCTTACCATGCAGTGGTAAGAGAAGAGGCAACTCGGCAGTCTTCGGAGGCTCTTGGAGGAACTCGGGTAAGCGCGGATCCTCTCGGGGACTTCCAGAGTTCATCAGAGGCAAGGTGGTCTCCTTGAGTGAGCGATTGGGACTGCAATCAGACCTCTTCTCCCTCCTACGTTCCCGTAACTGTCCATCGATCCGGATGGTTAAGRCGATGAGTGAGTCGAGATCCGTCGGGAATTCCTGGGCTGCAAACTCGTCCTTTACCCTTGCCGATAATCCGTGCAGGAACGTGTTGAACTGCGCTTCCGGGTTCCAGGTACCCTCCACTGCCAGCCTGCGGAACTCCAACGCTTAGTCTGCCACACTGATGGAGCCCTGACGAAGCTTGGGTAACTTCCGGGCAGCCTCTCTCCCGAACACCGGAGCCTCAAAAACCTTTCTCACCTCCACCACAAATACCTCCAGACTGAGGTAGATGGCGGATTGCTGCTCCCACACCGCCGTGGCCCAGGAGAGTGCCCTCCTGGACATCAGCGTAAAAGTGTACGCTATCTTCGAGCGGTCCGAGGGGAACAAAGAAGTCTGCAGCTCGAAAACGAGGGAGCACTGGGAGAGAAAGGCCCGGCAGGTTCTGGAATCTCCATCGTAGCAGTCCGGGGGAGTTAAGTGGGGTTCCTGCGAAAACCGGGGTGACGGCGCTGCTACCAGCTGGGTTACTGAGGGGCTGGGATTTACCGTCGTGGTCGGCTGCCTAGTAGGCAACCCACAGAATTGCTCCCGCAAAGCATCCAATGCTAGGTCATGCGTTCGGCCACATCCTGGAACCCTTCCATCAGACCACGAAGCATCTCCTAGTGTCTACCAATGGTGGCTCCTTGGGAAGAGATGGCGTTGCGGAGCTGGTCCAAGTCTGCTGGGTCAGTCATGGTCAGTTCGTACTATCAGGAATCAAGGTAAGACCCAAGTGCAGACTGTGTGAAGTAACAGTGTTTATTGTAAACACAGGGGCAGGCAAATGACAGGTCAAGGAAGACAGGGGTCGATAATCCAGAGCAGATGCCAAGTGACAGGACGGCAGGCAGGCTCAGGGTAAGGTCAGGCAGAGGTCGGTAATCCAGAGGTGGAGCAAAGGTACAGAATGGCAGGCAAGCTCAGGGTCAGAGACAGTGGTACCTGGTACCGCCCACCTGACAGATAGTGGTCAGGTGGGCGGGTACAGGGTCAGGACAGGCAAAGGTCAAAAACCAGGAGGACGAGAAAAAGAGAGACTAGGGAATAACAGGAGCTGAGACAAAGCGCTGCTAGGCTTGAACAAACACGACGAACTGGCAACAGACAGACAGAAAACACAGGTATATACACAGGGGATAATGGGGAAGATGGGCGACACCTGGAGGGGGGTGGAGACAAGCAAGAGGACAGGTGAAACAGATCAGGGCGTGATAGTAACTACTAAATCACTACCTCTCTTACCATGCAGTAACTACTAAATCACTACCTCTCTTACCATGCAGTAACTACTAAATCACTACCTCTCTTACCATATGCAGTAACTACTAAATCCATCTACCTCTCTTACCATGCAGTAACTATTAAATCACTACCTCTTATCAGCTTATCTACAACATAATAGTACACAACTCACTGACATCCTTCTGTGCCAAAATGTAGCCGAACGGAGCAGAATGGACCAGAAAGGAGCAGAAACAGACCAGAACGGACCAGAATGGAGTGAGACTGAGCAGCCCGGAGCAGAACAGAACAGACAGAACGGAGCAGAATGGAGCAGAATTCTGAATTGAGCTCTCGGAGCAGGCAGACTGTTGGTTCTGATTACACCCAGTGCTCCCATGAGACACACACACTGTTGGCAACATTAGGTCACCAGTGGAAAAGATGCCAACCCAGTTAGGGCTGGGGTGGTGTGTGCCCGGTATAACTACATGTGTGTGTTGTTGTTCTGTAGCCCAGTAGACAACAACCAGCGTGGACAACACCCAGCTGTGGACGCCAGGTTGTTGTTCACAGCTGGATGTGGTGTGGGTGTGAGATCAACAAGAGTAGGGGAAGAGAAAGGAAAACCTCCAGAAAGTTTGAGTAGAGTACAGCAGAAACAGAAAGAGGAGAAAAGTGTATTGTACCACTGTTACTCTAACCTCTCTTGACCACCAGGAGAACAATGTTAATATTACCACGTTACCTCTGACCTCTTCTTGACCACCAGGAGAACAATGTTAATATACCACTGTCACCTCTAACCTCTTCTTGCACCACCAGGAGAACATTACCACTGTCACCTCTAACCTCTTCTTAACCACCAGTGAGAACATTACCACTGTCACCTCTAACCTCTTCTTGACCACCAGGAGAACAATAGTTAATATTACCACTGTCACCTCTAACCTCTTCTTGACCACCAGGAGAACATTACCACTGTCACCTCTACCTCTTCTTGACCACCAGGAGAACATTACCACTGTCACCTCTAACCTCTTCTTGCACCAGGAGAACAATGTTAATATTACCACTGGCACCTCTAACCTCTTTCTTGACCACCAGGAGAACAATTACCACTGTTACCTCTAACCTCTTCTTGACCACCAGGAGAACAATGTTAATATATACCACTGGTTCACCTCTAACCTCTTCTTAACCACCGGAGAACATACCACTGTCACCTCTAACCTCTTCTTAACCACCAGGAGAACATTAACCACTGTCACCTCTAACCTCTTCTTGACCACCAGGAGAATGAATTAAATGTTAATATTACCACTGTCACCTCTAACCTCTCTTGACACAGGAGAAACATTACCACTGTTACCTCTAACCTCTTCTTGACCACCAGGAGAACAATGTTAATATTACCACTGTCACCTCTGACCTCTTCTTGACCACCAGGAGAACAATGTTAATATCACCACTGTTACCTCTGACCTCTTCTTAACCACCAGGAGAACAGTGATAATGAAATAGTCATGCTCCCTGTGAGGCAGGCAGATAGAACAGATAGATCAGATATATCAGCAGGCCTGAAGTACTTCGACATGTCGCATTTCGCACGCTTCGCTGGCTGAGGCAGAACCACTCATTAGTGGACACGTGTTCCTGGTCTCCTAAAACACCTCTCAGGTTTCAGCAGATGTCCTGCTCCCGCTCGGCTCCCCCTCGCCTGATGCATATTTGATCTGCTAGCTAAGTTCCCCCGCTATAACCAAGACAGGCCAGGGAGCGAAGCACCAAAATGATGTACCGAAGCCCATTATCCTGACCTCTCCACACAATGTGTGATGTACTTTATTCAACATCACTAAATTGGAGTCCGATTTGACTGAAAGATTAGGAAAACGACACAGAAGAATACATAAGTGGACGTTTATATTGAGTATTTCCTATGTATGAGTGCATTATGTCAAATGGTGAATGCTCTAGTCTGAGCATTGCTTAACACTGTTTTACCATAGAGCCTCATCAGGTAGGGATACAACATCTTATTCTCTGTGAAGTCAGGGAGGACGCATCAGGGTCATGATCCTGCCCACCTATAAGAGATACAGTTAGATGTATGTCACCAAGTCATAATACCACTGCAGAGAGACAGATGTATGTCACCAAGTCATAATACTACTACAGAGAGAGAGACAGATATATGCCACCAAGTCATAAATACTACTACAGAGAGACAGATATATGTCACCAAGTCATAATACTACTACAGATACAGTTCGAATTGAACTACAAAATTTGGATTTTTGAATATTCACATGAAAATCTGGAAACCTAGCAAATAACTGTTATTAATAACTGTGCAGAAACAAATGCAGACATACAAATGTACATAAAGCACAGATACGTACAGACACAGCCATTTAGGGACTTATAGATACGAAACTAAGACAAGCAGCCATTTAGGGACTTGATAGATGATCGTATCATGACACATGCATATTTAAGGGACTTATAGAGTATGAACAGACACAGCCATTTCAGGGACTTATAGATACGTACAAGACACCGAGCCATTCAGGGATTATAGATCACGAACAGGACACAGCCATTTAGGGACTTATAGGATACGTACAGACCAGCCCATCTTAGGGACTTATATGATATGAACAGACACAGCATTTAGGGACTTATAAGATCACGAACAAATGCAACACAACCATCTAGGGACTTATAAGATACGAACAGACACAGCCATTCAGGGGAACTTATAGATAGCGTACAAGACACAGCCATTTAGGGAACCTTATAGATTACGTACAGAACAGCCATTTAGGGAACTTATAGATACGAACAGACACAGCCATTCAGGGACTTATAGATACCGTACAGACACAGCCATTTAGGGACTTATCATGATACCGTTAACAGACAGCAGCCATTTAGGGACTTATAGATATGAACAAGGACACAGCCATTTAGCTGGGAACTTAATAGATATGAAAGAACACAAAGCCATTTAGGGAATTATAGAGTATGAACAGACACAGCCATTTTAGGGACTTATAGATATGAACAGACACAGCCTATTTAGGGACTGTAGAATACGTACAACACAGTCATTTAGGGACTTAATAGATTGAACAGACACAGCCATTTAGGGACGTTATAGATATGATATACCAGCACATCACGTCTCCGATGTCATCTCAGCCATTTAGGGCACTTTATAGAATAACGTAGCAAGACCACAGCCATTGTTAGGGACTTTATAAAGATATGTAACAGACACAGCCATTTAGGGCTTATAGATACGTCAGACCACAGCCATTTAGGGACTTATAGATATGAAACAGACACAGGCATTTAAGGGACTTATAGATTATGCTAACAGCACAGGCCAATTTAGGACTTCATAGATATGAACAGACTACAGCCATTTAGGGACTTATAGATACGTTACAGACACAGCCATTTAGGGACTTAAATAGATATGAACAGACACAGCCATTTAGGGACCTATAGATATGAAACAGAAACACAGCCATTTAGGCGACTTAATAGATAGTAAGAACAGCCATTTAGGGACTTATAGAATGCAACAGTACACGCCATTTAGCGGACTTTATAGATGATGTAAGAATCAAGACACAAGGCCAATTTAGGGACTTATAGATATGAACAGCACAGCCATTTAGGGACTTAATGAGATACGTAACAGTGACACAGCCATTTAGGGACTGGTATAGATATGAACAGACAGATTTGTTAGCCGGATTTAGGGAAGAGTTATAGTTATATCGTCAGACACAAAGGCCATGCTTCTCTCACAGGGACTTATAGATTATGAACAACACAGCCATTTTAGGAGGGACTTATAGAATATGAACAGACACAGCCATTTAGGGACCTTTATAAGATACGAACAGACACAGCGCATTTAGGGACTTATAAAGAAGTACAGACACCAGCCATTTAGGGACTTTATAGATATGAACAGAGCACAGCCCATTTAGGGACTTAATAGTACGTACAGACACACGCGCGCCCATTTAGGCGACTTATAATGATGGAAGACACAGCCATTATTAGGGACTCTATAAGATAGAACAGAACACAGCCATTTTAGGGTGACTTATAAGATAGGTCATCATGACACCAGACCCATTATAGGGACTTATAGATACGTACAGACACAGCATTAGGACTTATAGATACGTACAGAACACAGCCCATTTAGGGACTTAGATATGCAACATGACACAGCCATTTAAGGGACTTAATAGATATGCGTACATGACAAGCCATTAGGGACTTATAGATACGTACAGACACAGCCATTAGGGGACTTTATAATAAACGACAAAGCAGGACAGGCAGCTCAATTTAGGCTGACCTTTATAGATACGAACAGACACAGCCCATTTAGGGACTTAATAGATATACCGTACAGAACCAGCCATTTAGGGATTGAATAGAATACGTACGGAGACACAGCCATTTTAGGGACCTTGAGTAGATACCGAACAGACATGAGGCTCATTTAGGGACTTTATAGATACGAACAGACCTACAGCATTAGGGACTTGATAGATACGTACAGACACAGCCATTTAGGGTACTTATAGAAACTATGAAACAGACACAGCCATTTAGGGACTGTATAGATACGTACAGGAACACAGCCATTTAGGGACTTATAGATACCGTACGTAGACAAGACAGCCATTTAGGGACTTTATAGATACGAAACAACACAGCCATTTAGGGACTTATAGATAGCGAGACAGACACGAGCCATTCAGGTGACTTATAGATACGTAACAGACAGCACCGCCATTATTAGAGGATTATAGATACGTACAGACAACAGCATTTGAGGGACTTATAGATAGAAACAACCACAAGCCATTCAGGGACTTATAGATACGTACAGACACACGCCATTTAGGGACTTAATTAGATAACGTACAGCTGACAGCGGCCCATTTAGGGAGTACTTATAAAGATATGAAACCAGACCACAGCATTTAGGGACTATAGATATGTAAGACACAGGCCATTTGTCAGCGGACTTATAGATATGAACAGACACAGCGCATTTAGGGGACTTTAATAGATATGAAAACAGACAGCAGCCATTTAAGGGACTTATTAGATTACGTACAGACACAGTCATTTAGGACTTGTAGATATTGAACAGACACAGCCATTTAGGGACTTAATAGATAGACAGACCAGCCATTGTAAGGGAACTTATAGATAACGTACCAGACACATGCCATTTGAGGGAACTTAATACGATTATGCAACAGACACAAGCCATTTAGGGGCTTATAGAATACGTACAGGACAGCAGCCATTTTAGGGACTTTAGAATATGAATACAGACACACGCCATTTTAGGGGACCTTATACGATTTATGAACAGACACAGCCATTTAGGCGACTTATAGGATAGTGACTCAGCACAGCCATTTAGGGACTTTAATAGATACGTACAAGACAGCCATTATTAGGGACTTCATCAGATATGAACAGGACACAGCGGCAGTGTTAGGGGACTTAATATGATATGGAAGCAGAACACAGCCATTTTAGGGACTTATAGATAGCGGTACAGACACAGCCATTGTAGGGGACATATTATAGATATGAACAGACACGCAGCCTTTAGGGACTGTATAGATATGAAACATGACACAGCTCATTTAGTGGAACTTATAGATATGAACAGACACGGCCCATATTAGGCGGGACTTATAGGATACGTTACAGACACAGAGCCATTAGGGAAACTATATACGATATGAACGGACAGCAGCCATTTAGGGATTATAGATAGCGTAGCGAGCACATGGCCATTTAGGGACTTATAGATATGACATCAGACACAGCCATTCTAGGGACTTATAGATATGACAAGCCACAGTCCATTGTAGGTGTCTTATAGATACGACAGAACACTAGGCAGTCTTAGGGCTTTAATAGTAAGTACAGACACAGCCATTTTGGGACTGTATGAGATATGAAAGACACAGGAGGCCATTTTAGGGAACTTATAGATACGTACACACAAGCCAATTTAGGGACTTGATAGATATGAAGACAGCACACAGCCCATATTAGTGGACTTATAGACTATGAACTAGACACAGCATTTAGGGGACTTATAGATACGTACAGGAGCACAGTCCATTTAGGGTACTTATAGATACGTACAGACACAAGCCATTTAGGGACTGTATAGATACGTACAGACCACAGCCATTTTAGGGACTTAGATAAGACAGACACCAGCCATTTAGGGACATTATTAGATACGTACAGACACAGCCCATTTTAGGGACTTATAGATACGGTACAGACACAGCCTTTAGGGGACTTAAAGGATACA
>NW_019943046.1:274716-286096 GCF_002910315.2 Salvelinus sp. IW2-2015 | reverse complement strand
ACCGCTATCTGGAATAACACATTTACATAACCACCGCTATCTGGAATAACACATTTACATAACCACCGCTATCTGGAATAACACATTTACATACCCACGCTATCTGGAATAACACATTTACATACCCACCGCTATCTGGAATAACACATTTACATACACCACTATCTGGAATAACACATTTACATACCCACCGCTATCTGGAATAACACATTTACAAACACCGCGTCTGGAATAACACATAACCACCACTATCTGGAAAACACATTTACATAACCACCGTATCTGGAATAACACATAACCACCGCTATCTGGAAAACACATTACATACCCCTATCTGGAATAACACATTTACATACCACCGCTATCTGAATAACACATTTACATAACCACCGCTATCTGGAATAAACACATTTACATACCCACCGCTATCTGGAATAACACATTTACATAACACCGCTATCTGGAATAACACATACATACCACCGCTATCTGGAATAACACATTTACATACCCACCGCTATCTGGAATAACACATTTACATACCCACCACTATCTGGAATAACACATTTACATACCCACCACTATCTGAATAACACATTACATACCACCGCATCTGGAATAACACATTACATAACCACCGCTATCTGGTAAAACACATTTACATAACCACCGCTATCTGGAATAACACATTTCATACCCACCGCTATCTGGAATAACACATTACATACCCACCGCTATCTGAATAACACATTTACATAACCACCACTATCTGAATAACACATTTACATACCCACCCTATCGAAAACACATTTACATAACCACCGCTGTCTGGAATAACACAATACCCACCACTATCTGGAATAACACATTTACATAACCACCGCTATCTGGAATAACACATAACCACCGCTATCTGGAATAACACATAAAACCACCGCTATCTGGAATAACACATACCCACCGCTATCGTGAATAACACATTTACATAACCACCGCTGTCTGGAATAACACATTTACATAACCACCCGCTATCTGGAATAACACATAACCACCGCTATCTTGATAACACATACCCACCGCTATCTGAGATAACACATACCCACCGCTATCTGAATAAAACACATACCACCCTCATCTGGAATAACACATACCACCGCTATCTGGAATAACACATACCCACCGCTATCTGGAATAACACATACCCACCTGTGTTACAGTTCATATAAGGAAATTAGTCCATTTAAATGAATAAATTAGGTCCTAATCTATTGATTTCACATGACTGGACAGGGGTGCCACAAAAAAAAGGCCACTCTAAAATGCAGTTTTGTCACACGTCACAATGCCACAGTTGAGGGAACGTGCAATTGGCATGTTGACTGCAGGAATGTCCACCAGAGCTGTAGCCAGAGAATTACATTTTAATTTCTCTACCATAAGCCGCCTGCGAGGTCGTTTTAGAGAATTTTGCAGTATGTCCATCCGGCCTGACAACAGCAGACCACGTGTTTGGTGTTGTGTGGGCGAACAGTTTGCTGATGTCAACATTGTGAACATAGTGCCCCATGGTGGTGGTGGGGTTATGGTATGGACAGGCATAAGCTACAGACAACGAACACAATTGCTTTTTATCGATGGCCATTTGAATGCACAGAGATACCGTGACGAGATCCTGAGGCCCATTGTTGTGCCATTCATCCACCGCCATCACCTCATGTTTCAGCATGATAATACACAGCCCCATGTCGCAAGGATCTGTACACAATTCCTGGCAGCTGAAAATGTCCCAGTTGTTCCATGGCCTGCATACTCACCAGACATGTCATCCATTGAGCATGTTTGGGATGCTCTGGATAGACGTGTACGACATCGTGTTCCAGGTCCCGCCAATATCCAGCGACTTCACACAGCCATTGAAGAGGAGTGGGACAACATTCCACAGGCCACAATCAACAGCCTGATCAACTCTATGTGAAGGAGATGTGTCACGCTGCGTTATGCAAATGGTGGTCACACCAGATACTGACTGGGTTTCTGATCTTCGATGGGGACGGAGGGCGATGATGGGGACGGAGGAAGACGATGGGGACGGAGGAAGACGATGGGGACGGAGGGCAACGATGGGGACGGAGGAAGACGATGGGGACGGAGGAAGACGATGGGGACGGAGGAAGACGATGGGGACGGAGGGCAACGATGGGCGACGATGGGGACGGAGGGCGGAGTCTGGTCACACACTACATCTAGATCTGAATATCCATGGTACCATTCAGTACTATGATTAGGAAAAGTTGGGGAAAAAACTTTTTCTTACGTTGGGCATCATTCACAAGTGATAGGCTAATATTGTCACCCATCAGACTATTCTTGATTTAATCTTGTCTTTACATATACTATATAATATATGTGTGAAATTTGTTTTTAATTTAGAATGGACCATTATCATGCACCTGTCTCGAAACAGGGGGGGGAAATACATGTTATCTATGCACTTAAATAGCTAATGGAGGACGCTTTTCCCGTGGTTTATTTTCATGCCACTCAGGTAGGCTATATACTCCTGTTGTAAAGAGAAGCAATGTGCTTAACATTAGAAAAGCTGAGAAATAAATATAGTGGGCCTAGCCTATAGAAAGCTGATCCTCCTCTTTTTAGTAGAGGCCATCACTCTGTTTTCTCACACAATCAAAAATCACATGTGCCGAATACAACAGCTGTAGACCTTACCGTGAAATGCTTACTTACGAGCTTGTTGTATTCGGCGCGTGAGACAAATAACATTCTATTTTATCTTAGATATTGTATCGTGAGGTCCCTCGGCAATTCCCAGCACTAATTATGGGTCAGACTCTACTCCATCTTTCAAAATATGACCTGTGTAAACAGGCTGCGGTCTAGTGGTAAAGTTCACGGTGTGTATACTCCTTTCCCCACCGGAGACCGGGGTTCAATCCCCAACTCCAACCCTTCAATCAGCCCATATGATTTCGTCTGTTTAAATCGTGTGTAAATATACACCCAAAAATATATGTACAAAAATAATACACATTACCTGAGCCATTCATCGCCTGTGCTATTCACCGCCCGTGCTATTCACCGCCTGTGCTATTCACCGCCTGTGCTATTTCACCGCCTGTGCTATTCACCGCCTGTGCATTTCACGCCTGTTGCATCATTCGCCTGTTGCTATTCACCGCCTGTGCTATTCACCGCCTGTGGCTATTCATCACCTGTGCTATATCACCTTGCTATTCATCACCTGTGCTATTCATTCACCTGTGCTATTCATCACCTGTGCGATTCATCGCCTGTGCTATTCATCGCGCTGTGCTATTCACGCCTGTGCTATTCACCGCCTGTGCTATTCATTCACCTCCTTGCTACCGTTGCTATTCATCACCTGTTGCTATTCATCAACCTGTGCTATTCATCACCTGTGCTATTCATTACTGTGCTATTCCGTCTGAGGAGAGGCGGCCTGGTGAAGAAGATCCGTCCAAAGTGTTCTCTGTCTGGGAAGACCTCGGCCTGTCTGGGGAGGTTGGCTCCTCCGGAGTCCACTGCAGAGGGCAAACACACAATCAACCCCTAGTCCTGACTCCTCCCCTCCGGAGTCACTGCAGAGGGCAACACACAATCAAACCCTAGTCCTGACTCCTTTCCCTCCTGAGTCCACTGCAAGGGCAAACACACAATCAACCCTAGTCCCTGACTCCTTTCCCACTATAGGAGACTACCACTGGGAGAGTGTTACACACTTACATGTACATTGATAACACAGCGATCCCCATTGCCGCCACAGTATAGAGAATGAGGGCACTCACCCAGGTAGATACATGGCAGTGGTTCTGCTGAGCTATCTCCTGAGAGGGCACTCACCCAGGTAGATACAGGCAGGTGGTTCTGCTGAGCTATTCTCCTGAGAGGGCACTCACCCAGGTAGATACATGGCAGGTGGTTCTGCTGAGCTATCTCCTGAGAGGGCACTCACCCAGGTAGTACATGGCAGGTGGTTCTGCTGAGCTATTCCTGGGCTCGGAGGTGCTTCTTCACTGTGACTGGGTAGTAGGTGCCTCCTTCACTGTGGCGTCGTTAGCAACAATAACACACTCCACCCTGGAGGAAACGACCGGTCAGATGAGAATGACAAGTACTGCTGGAACAATAAGCATTATGACTGGAACGATAGAGTCTGAAACACACCATATTCATGGACCTGTGTCGACAGTACCTTACAGTACAGTAATATAGTGTCTACAGTACTCTAGTGTCTTTCAGTAATCTACAGTATTCTACAGTGTTTACAGTACTCTAGTGTTACAGTACTCTAGTGTCTACAGTATCTAGTGTCTACAGTACTCTAGTGTCTACAGTACTCTAGTGTCTTTCAGTAATCTACAGTATTCTACAGTGTCTACAGTACTCTAGTGTCTACAGTACTAGTGTCTACAGTACTCTAGTGTCTACAGTACTCTAGTGTCTACAGTACTCTAGTGTCTACAGTACTCTAGTGTCTACAGTACTCTAGTCTACAGTACTCTAGTGTCTACAGTACTCTAGTGTTTACAGTACTCTAGTGTTTACAGTACTCTACGCACCCTGAGACTCTGCCGATCCCTGTAATGATGCCTCCTGCTGGAACCTCCTCTTTCCATAGAGCTCATATGCTGCAAACTGGGAGAATTCCAGGAACGGAGACCTGCAGAGAGACACACCATAAAGAAACCGTTCCAAACACACAGGAACCTCAGACCTAGAACGTCAAAACTAAGTAGTTGCGGAGCCTCTACAGAGGATACATCTACAACTCGGTGTCCAGAGAATAGTCCTGTGTTTTTACCCGGGTCCAGCAGTCTGTCATGCGTTCTCTGGGGAGGAGCTTCCCTCTGGAGATGTGCAGATTTCTGGCACGTTCTCTCCACACCTGGCTCAACACATTATCAGACAGGCTGGTCAACAGACAGGCAGGTCAACAGACAGGCTGTGTCAACAGACAGGCAGGTCAACAGACAGGCTGGTCAACAGACAGGCAGGTCAACAGACAGGCAGGTCAACAGACAGGCTGGTCAACCACAGGCTGGTCAACAGACAGGGGTCAACAGACACGGCTGGTCAACAGACAGGCAGGTCAACAGACAGGCAGGTCAACAGACAGGCTGGTCAACAGACAGGCTGGTCAACAGACAGGCTGGTCAACAGACAGGCAGGTCAACAGACAGGCTGGTCAACCGACAGGCTGGTCAACAGACAGGCGTCAACACCGGACATTACTACATCTTAACATTCAAAAGAGTTTTCACATGTGAAGGTGCCAACTTAACTTACCCAATTGATTTCTCCGATCTGCCTTTCAACTCATCAATAAGGACTTGCATTCGTTCATAGTTTTCCTGAAAAGATAGATATCATAATGTCAAATGCCATAGTGTATTAGTGTAGGGGGAATTCCGGAGCAGGTTACAGAGCCGGTTATAACCAGGCAAGGACTAGCTAGTATCCTAGCTATCTCTCCTAGTCAGGCCATTCCTCTGTTCCAGCTGTCTGAGGTGTTATTAGATAAGATACTGTTTGGCTTAGCATAGAGAATTTAACCAACCTTAACGTGGCGATACTACTCAATTCCCAACTTGGAAGACTACTGTCACAGACAATGTTCAATCCCAATGAGGATAACTAAACAATCATTTTAGTTTAGGTGGGTGTCATTAGACCAGCTTAGGTCTACTGTCTGGGGTGGAAAGGTAGGCCTACTCCGTCTGGGGTGGAAAGGTAGGCTACTCTGTCGGGGTGGAAAGGTAGACTACTCTGTCTAGGTGGAAAGGTAGACTACTCCGTCTGGGGTGGAAAGGTAGGCCTACTCGTCTAGGGTGGAAAGGTAGACTACTCCGTCTAGGGTGGAAGGTAGACTACTCGTCTGGTGGAAAGGTACCTACTCCTGCTGGGGTGGAAAGGTAGGCCTACTCTGTCTGGGTGGAAAGGTAGGGCTACTCCGTCTAGGGTGGAAAGGTAGGTCCTACTCTGTCTGGGGTGGAAAGTAGACCTACTCTGTCTGGGTGGAAAGGTAGACTACTCCGTTCTAGGGTGGAAAGGTAGGCCTACTCTGCTAGGGTGGAAAGGTAGGCCTACTCTGTCTGGGTGGAAAGGTAGGTCTACTCTGTCTGGGGGGAAAGTTATACCTACTCTGTCTGGGTGGAAAGGTAGGACCTAACTTTGGAAAGTACCATGCTCATATTCCTAATGACGTCTCAGATGTAATTATTGGCAAACAAGACACACTGATTTGGGTGTCCACCCCAAAGTGCCACCTATCACCATGACACCTGTCCAGATCAGAACATTTCAAATAGACTTGATGGTGGCTTACACATTGTTGGATTACTTCATGGAGCAATTTTTTTTTTTTTTAATAAGGGAATATTTTTATTTTATTTAATAAGGGGATATTTTCTAAATTCAAAACGAACCACCTGCAACTAGACATTAAGGGTAGTTATGTTTGATAGCGGCGCTACGAGGTGTGGGTCCAAACAGTGTGCTGATGTCTGTATCGCTTTATCAGAAACACGTGATCAATGACGTCCGAAGCTTTGTTTCGTCGAACAAACACTTGATTTGATATTGGTTTAGTTTACTTATTTACAATGACGGCCTACCCCGGCCAAACTCGGGCGACACTGGGCCTAGTTAAATAAAGGTTAAATTACATTTTTTTTAAATAAAAAGATGAGCATCATGGCAGTAACGCTAGATGGATCCTATCCACACTAAAACTTCCGGGTTTTGGATTTAGCTTTCAAAATAAAAGTCTGCGGTACAACGCTATGTATATTATTCTAAATCCATATTTTTTTGCTGCTTTGCATAATGGAGAATCTTAAAATTATGTTAATTAATATTTATAGCTACATGGGGGGAAATGTATACTAAAGAGAATTACTACCTCATATAACATACAGAATATTATAAGGTGGAGCACATTGAGGAATGGTTGGAGCTTAAATAAATTAATGTCAAGAACATAATAAGTAAAAAACTATTCCTGTTTATTTACTGGTGATATTGTTCAAGGAACAATTTTGAAATGTAATGTTTGAGAAAAGTCTGACTGTATCATTGTTTTATTGCACTGTACAGGAAAAACGATAGTTTGTGTGTCCGCAGAAATGACAGAGCCACGTTGAAAGTCACTGAGCTCTTCAGTAAGGCCATTATACTGACAATGTTTGTCTATGGAGATTGCATGGCTGTGTGCTCGATTTTATACACCTGTCAGCAACGGGTGTGGCTGAAATAGCCRAATCCACTCATTTGAAGGGRTGTCCACATACTTTGTTATATATAGTGTATGAACTAACTTTATGTTCAAACTCACCTGTTTTGTATTCTAGGGACTCTAGTAGTAGACTGGAACCTAGTCTTATGGACACCAATCCATTGTTTTTCCATGTACAGTGCAATATTTATACCATATAGAGTCCAGGCACCCCACTTTAAGCTGTTTGACCGCAGTAAAGGGCCATCAACACTCTGTATTATTCAGAGCCCCATGAAATGACACCATATATACATTCTACAGGCCCTATTGAGTCACTCCCTACATTACTTTTATTGCGTCACCTAGAATCATTTTTGCTCTATAAACCAAGATTATGTATTTTATAAACAGTGATTTGCATTGGGGTCATTTATTTGACCTTGGAACATGTTTTAAACCCCAACTTGTACGCAAATGTAACTTTAAAACGAATCACTGTTAATGTTTAGACAATTTTTTCTTCATATTATTATTATTTTTGAGTAAATAAATACACGTTATTGACACTTTTCTACTATTACGTACTATTACGTGGGGGACTTTTATTTTAAATATTTCCGAAATTCTATGACCCGGAAGTACTTTTTTTATGAGACGATGTTTGACCAAAGGCATTTGCCCTTCTCAATGGCTTGTCAACGTTAGCAAGCTAGCTAGCCCTGGTTAATTACAGTACATGTTAGCACGCTAGCTAGCCCTGGTTAATACAGTACATGTTAGCAAGCTAGCCCTGGTTAATTACAGTACACGTTAGCAAGCTAGCTAGCCCTGGTTAATTACAGTATATGTTAGCAAGCTAGCTAACTAGCCCTGGTTAATACAGTACATGTTAGCTAGCTGGTGGTACAGGACTTGAAACGAATTGCAAGCAACTGACAATAAGCCAGCTAATTTAGCTGGATAGCGTTACTACACTTATTGAGAGAAATTCAGTTCCAAGGGCAGTCCAAGCTAGCAGCGTCTCACAATGATAACTTTGCCCATTGCCCCTCCACCACCTACCGCATACTCCGCGGACTGTGTGTCAGGCTGTGTACCGACGGCTGCGACTCTGTCACCGTGGTATAGTCGTGTTGTTGCTACTGGCAATCCTCTGCAACGAAGCAGGGTCAGCCATGGCCTGAAAGTCTGAAGAAGCATGTTTTTGACAGCTAGCTAACTAACCACCTAGTTAGCAACTCTGCAGAGATATTTGTTATTGCTCGACCCACAAGCATTAGTCAACCAAAGTATGGTAATTTACCGCCGCCTACTGGACGGGCGTGGGAAAATACATCTAAACACGGGGAAAAAATTCAATGTAACAAAACCACTAACTAATTAATTGACCAAAACAAATAACATTCAAACCTTGCCAATTTAATTTGTATGTATTCTTTTTCTTCTCCCTGACATATTTCTTATTTGTCCTGTTGTGTTTTGAGGAGGACGTACATGGACCAGGGACAGTCCCCTATTTTGACCACTAGGTTTTGTCTGAGCTCCACTAGAACATTTTGTGATTCCGCCAAACCACTAGTCGGCGATAATAATATAATCCATAATCCATCACGCTCCTGGATAAATACTCCTTTTGTTGTCTATAATTCACTTTGACCTTTTTGACGGACTACTGTCCTTGGGCAACGTGAGTTTTCTTGCTGTAAAGAGGAGATTACGTATGCGCACCTTTCAATTTCTTTAAGTGTTGCAAGGCTCAATAAATAACTACGGTAAAAGTGTTCTTCCGTGGGTTTTGTACATCTGTCAAATCGGTTCGTCATATTGAAGTCGGAGAATTGCGCAGTAACACGTTTGATAAGATGTCTGGGAACTGTAGGCCCTTGTTGTTTGCGTTAAGTCGCTCTGTGGTGGGGAGACAGGTCTCCAAGAGCTTATTGTCGCAGAGTAGTGCCGCAGGGACCATAACAGTAGCGGAGAGATGTGGCCGTCCGCGGTTCCATCACCATTGGACCGCCGCACTGAAACCCCGGTATCACAGCCTCTCCGTACTGCACTCCCAAGTCGGGCTACACTCAGAGGTTAGTGTCTGTGTGCTGCTACTCTTTGTATGAAAAGGTATCCTTCCGTCAATCCATTTTATAATGGTAGAAATATAGATATTAATGTCGTAACTTAACGTATGGTGTATTAGTCAGGGGCCCCCTTCAAAGATGATGACTACCCACCTCTACCAGACTACAACTCTGACCCAGGACGGGAGAAGAAGGAGGTGTTTATCATCAGAGCTAAAGGACTTCCGTGGTCCTGTACCACTGACGATCTCATAGAGTTCTTCTCTGGTAAGTCCTCCGTACATCTCTGTTAAGAACATGCTGATAAAACTCAAGGGTCTGGATTACCAGACACACATTAAACCAGTCCTAGATTCAACTGCTATTTCAATGGAGATGTTTTTTTTACTCCAGGACAAGGCTTAATTGTATTTTTTATTTTTATTTAACTTATTTTAATCTGTGAAACGGGACAAGGAAAACTGACTGTTATCCTCTGTTTCCCCCACCGTGCTCCTGACTGTTATCCTCTGTTTCCCCCACTGTGCTCCTGACTGTTATCCCCCGTTTCCCCCACCGTGCTCCTGACTGTTATCGCCCCGTTTCCCCAGCCCTGATCCTGACTGTTATCCTCCGTTTCCCCCACCCTGATCCTGACTGTTATCCCCGTTCCCCACCCTGATCCTGACTGTTATCCCCGTTTCCCCCACCGTGCTCCTGACTGTTATCCTCTGTTTCCCCCACCGTGCTCTGACTGTTATCCCGTTTCCCACCGTGCTCCTGTTATCCCCCGTTTCCCCACCGTGCTCCTGTTATCCCCCGTTTCCCCCACCGGCGCTCCTGACTATTATCCCCCGTTTCCCCCACCCGTGCTCCTGTTTATCCCCCGTTTCCCCCACTGTGCCTGACTGTTATCCCCCGTTTCCCCACCCTGCTCCTGACTGTTGTCCCCGCGTTTCCCCACCGTGCTCCTGTTATCCCCCGTTTCCCCCACCGTGCTCCTGTTATCCCCCGTTTCCCCATCCGTGCTCCTGTTATATCCCGTTTCCCCACCCTCTGCTCCTGACTGTTATCCTTTCCCCCACCCTGCTCCTGTTATCCCCCGTTTCCCCCACCTGCTCCTGTTATCCCCCGTTTCCCCCCACCCTGCTCCTGTTTATCCTCCGTTTCCCTCACTCCTCTGTTTCTCCCGTTTCCCCCACCCTGCTCCTGTTATCTCCGTTTCCCCACCCTGCTCCTGTTTATCCCCCGTTTCCCCACCTGCTCCTGTTATCCCCGTTTCCCTCACCGTGATCTGTTATCCCCGTTTCCCACCACGTGATCCTGTTTATCCCGTTTCCCCACCCTGCTCCTGTTATCCCCCATTTCCCCCACCGTGATCCTGTTATCCCCCGTTTCCCCCACCCTGCTCCTGTTATCCCCCATTTCCCCCACCCTGCTCCTGTTATCCCCGTTTCCCCCACCGTGATCCTGTTATCCCCCGTTCCCCCACCCTGCTCCTGTTATCCCCATTTCCCCCACCCTGCTCCTGTTATCCCCCATTCCCCCACCCTGCTCCTGTTTATTCCCCCGTTTCCCACCACTGCTCCTGTTATCCCCGTTCCCCCACCCTGCTTCCTGTTATCCCCTGTTAGAAACACTTAGATGGTTTAATACGTAGGTTTACTCTACGTCTCACTGTCCAGAGTGCCGTGTGCGTGACGGTGTGAAGGGGATCCACCTGACGGTGAACCGGGACGGGAAGCCCAACGGCCAGGCCTTTATAGAGCTGGAGCATGAAGAGGACGTCAGCAAGGCCCTGGAGAAACACAGACAGTACATGGGACCGCGCTATATAGAAGGTACTACAGACAGTACATGGGACCGCGCTATATAGAAGGTACTACAGACAGACAGTACCTGGGACCAGGCTATATAGAAGGTACTACAGACAGACAGTACCTGGGACCGGGCTATATAGAAGGTACTACAGACAGTACGTGGGACCGCGCTATATAGAAGGTACTACAGACAGACAGTACCTGGGACCAGGCTATATAGAAGGTACTACAGACAGACAGTACCTGGGACC
>NW_019943046.1:273742-273991 GCF_002910315.2 Salvelinus sp. IW2-2015 | reverse complement strand
GCTATATAGAAGGTACTACAGACAGACAGTACCTGGGACCAGGCTATATAGAAGGTACTACACACAGACAGTACCTGGGACCAGGCTATATAGAAGGGCTGTATAGAACATAGATGACCCCCCTCCCCCAACACCTGCCCTTGATCAAGGCTCTTAACACACCCTTAAACTGCTCCAACTCTCCACTCTGTGTCCCTCTCTGCTCCAACTCGCCACACTGTCCCTCTCTTCTCCAACTCTCCACTCTGT
>NW_019943046.1:258524-273717 GCF_002910315.2 Salvelinus sp. IW2-2015 | reverse complement strand
GGACTCAGGCTATATAGAAAGGTACTACAGACAGTTACCTGGGAAACCAGGCTATATAGAAGGGTACTACAGACAGACAGTACCTGGGACCAGGCTATATAGAAGTACTACAGACAGTACCTGGGACCAGGCTACTATAGAAGGTACTACAGACAGACAGTACTGGGACCAGGTATATAGAAGGTGACTACAGACAAGTACCCTGGACCAGGCTATATAGAAGGTACACAAAAGACAGACAGTACGTGGGACCAGGCTTATATAGAAGGTAACTACAGACAGACAGTACCTGGGACGAGGCTATATAGAACGCTCATACAGACAGACAGGATACTGGGACCAGGCTTTATAGAAGGTACTACAGACAGACAGGACCTGGGACAGGCTATATAGGAAGTACTACAGACAGGACAGTATCTGGGGACCAGGCTATATAAGAAGGTACTACAGACAGTACCTGGCCACGGGCTAATAGAAGGTTACTACAGGAAGACAGTACCTGGGACCCAGGCTATATAGAAGTACTACAGACAGACAGTACCTGGGACCAGGCTATATAGAAGTACTACAGAGACAGACAGTACCATTGGGACCAAGGCTATATAGAGAGGTACTACAGACAGACAGTACTGACGAAGCCGGTCATCGCTATATAAGAAGGTACTACATACAGACAGTACAGGTGGGACCCAGGCTTATAGAAAGGTACTACAGACAGACAGCTGACCAGAGCAATCAGTCTGAGACAACTGACGCGCTATATAGAAGGTACTACAGAACAGCAGTAACCTGGGACCAGCGCTATTATAGAAAGGTAACTAAGACAGACAGTACCTGGGACCAGAAGCAAAATTATCACACAACAGTACTGAAGGCTATGCTATAAAGAACATAGATGACCCCCCTCCCCCAACACCTGCCCTTGATCAAGGCTGCTTAACTACACCCTTAAACTGCTCCAACTCTCCACTCTGTCTCCTCTCTGCTCCAACTCGCACACTGTCCCTCTTCATTCTCCAACTCTCCACTCGTGTCCCTCTCTTCTCCAAACTCCACTGCTGTGTCCCTCTCTTCTTCCAACTCTCCACTCTGTGTCCCTCTCTTCTCCAACTCTCCACTCTTCCCTCTCTTCTCCAACTCTCACTCTGTTCCCTCTCTCTCTCAACTCGTCCACTCTGTCCTCTTTCTCCAACTCTCCACTCTTCCTCTCTTCTCCACCACTGTCCCTCTCGTTTCTCCAACTCTTCCACTCTGTGCTGTGTCCCTCTCTTCTCCAACTCTCCACTCTGTGTCCCTCTCTTCTCCAACTCTCCACTCTGTCCCTCTCTTCTCCAACTCTCCACTCTGTCCCTCTCTTCTCCAACTCTCCACTCTGTCCCTCTCTTCTCCAACTCTCCACACTATGTCTCTCTTCTCCAACTCTCCACACTATGTCTCTCTTCTCCAACTCTCCACTCTGTCCCTCTCTTCTCCAACTCTCCACACTATCTCTATCTGCCCCAACCTCTTGTGTATGTACATTTCTGGACATTGGACAATAAAGTCATATTTTCCTTCTCCTCAACAACCTCCTCCTCCAGTGTTTGAGGTGAACAACAGCGATGCGGAGGCCATCTTGAAGAAGTCAGTTCAGCTCCCAGCCAGAGACGGCGTGGTGCGGATCAGAGGTCTCCCCTACAGCTGCACCGAGACTGACGTCATGCTCTTCTTCTCTGGTAGGACCCTGAACAGGCCCCGTTTACAACCCTCTGCCTGAACAGGCCCCGTTTACAACGCTCTGCCTCATCAGGCCCCGTTTACAACCCTCTGCCTGAACAGGCCCCGTTTACAACCCTCTGCCTGAACAGGCCCCGTTTACAACCCTCTGCCTGAACAGGCCTCGTTTACAACCCTCTGCCTGTGAGAGAAAGTCATGAATGATGACCGCGTGGGACCCCGCATTCTGGGAGCTCTGCTTGATCATCCCGTCGTCAGAAAGACTGCAGGAATACTCACGCGCTGCTTCACTCGCTCAGTTTGCGGCGCGAGATGCGTTGCTCGCTGTACATCGTCGTTCTCTGACTCGCTCTTCTGGCTACTTTCTCTTCTCCCGCCTCTCCTTATCGCCTCGGATCCAATCTTTAACCCAAATCAACTTTCAAATCCATGCTGTTTAGAATCTTCGTCTCACTACCATGTCTCCTTTCCTCCCATTGCCACCTGCTCAAACGACTCCCACTCCCGGCCGCCACGCAACACCGACACAGAGCAACTCCTCCCTCCCTTCCCCGCCTGGCGGACTGGTCCCGTAATTTACATCTATCAATCAAACAGCCCTAGCAGGCGGAGGCCGCTTTCACTGTTGAAGTCCACCTAATCGGATACATATTCGCTCTCACGCCTCCATCTTAACATCCTCCACACGTCAGTCCTGGACGCTCTCACCATCATTTGTCTTGACCGTGACCACGTCTATCCCTCGCTCGTTCGTGCTCTTCTTTTGATCCGCTATGTTCAACTGCACTCCCGTCGATCCACACTTGTACCGCACACCAGCCGGGCGCGCCGACACACAGTACGCTAGGCCTATCACCCTGCTGTCGACATCATACCTGCACTGAGATTCGGCTAGCCCCCGTCGCATGCTCCTGTCTTTTGTCTCTACTCAACAGACCCATCATATCTTCAATTTATACCTTATATTTGACATGAGTGTCTCGGCTCTCATCAGAGGTATCGAGTTCCGCTCATCCATTTCCACGATGCTCACTGCCTCTTCCCGGTAGGCCCTTGTGGTCGTCACTCCGCTCTTGCTAATGTTGCTCTCCGTTCGTCTGCTTGTGGTGTCTATCCAGACTGTAGGCCAGCCCCCAGGGAGAGGGCGCACCATTACCAACCTCTCACATGGACCCGAAAGTGCGGCCGACTGCAGCCTTTTCACGTCTCCCACCAGGCGCCTCCTTTGTTGCTTGAACGTACATTCTCTTTTCTCTCTCCCGCACACCTCCACGTCTTCTATATGCTCCACTAACATCTGCATTCAACCTTCCTTCTCCACACGTGCGCCACGACCAGACATTCTCAAAACACCAAATCACAACTGCAAATAATTCAGACCCAGAGACAATGCCATTCAAATGGATGACAAGCTACACCACACGCTAACACACGCCCTTCTGATGCTGCTCTTGAACACTCGAGCCTGTTGCTAACCAGGAACGCCACACCAAAACTGCACACCACTCTTTCTTCACACAGCTCAGCCACTACTCCTCCCTCCCACACTCTGTTTTCGCGAAACTGCACAGGCCTACGCTCTCCGACAAGCGTGATGAACCAACCCACGATAACCCCAAAGACTTCCACGCACTCTGTGCCGACGGCGGCCCACCTCATACTCCCTCCCCCCGACTCGCTACAACCCCCCCCCAAAACGTACTCCCTACCGCTAGCCTCGACTGTGCCTCACCTGACAGTTCGCGAGCCCGCAGTTCGTACCGTCTGTGCTGCTTCACCACACCCCCCTTACCCCAGCCCAACTCCCTCTCCTCTCCTCGACTCCCACACACACCACCACACCCACCACCGCCACCCACACACACACACACCACACACACCCACACCACACACCCCCACACACCACACACACACCCACACACACACCACCCCCACCACACCACCCCCACACACACACACACACCACCACACCACACACCACCCCACCCCACCACACACCCCCACACACACACACCCACCACACACCACACCTCCCTACCCTCCCTCCTGGACGGCAGCCCACCCACACCCCCCCAGTCACGCTCTCCGACGCGCACGGGAACTACCACACATCTAATTATATTCCGCCTATCTCTGCAGCCTCGCATCCACAGAGCCCAGCATTCTCCCCCTGCGTCCACCAGCGCTCGCTCTGTGCAACCGGGCACGGAATGATCTAACGCCCTGCGTGCTTCTACCCACCAGCGAGCCCCTTCCCAGCACACACACCACGCCACCCCTCCCACGCCCACCCACACATTCCTTATGGCATGCAACCCACACCCCTGCACACTCCGCACAGGTCCCCACACCAGACCCGGACCCCCCACCTGCCTGCTCCCACCCACTCACGGCTCACCCTACGACATCTGGTGTGGGCCGCATCCAGTGCTAATGCAGCTGCTGCTCTCTCAGTCTCTTGCAGCAATCCATCCTCCACCCAGCCAGCACGCAACCTAGCCTCCAGTCTCCCCTGCATGCCCGTCTCGCCTACGAAAGACCACATCCTGCCCCACCGACATTCAATTCAACCACATGCTCAACTCCTTTCATTTTTCTAATACACGAGAGGCTAATACAACTGCAATTACTCGTATCCCCCGGCCAGAGAGAACCGCCGAAACGGGTTGGAGGGGCAGTTGGATCCAGGCAACGCCTCACCTTTCTTCACTCATCCACACGTCTCGCCTTCTCCCCACCCCACTACTCTGCTATCCTACCCCACCTCTTAACATCACTAGAAATCGTTCTTTTCCATGGTTCTTCTAATGGCTCGTTTAACGCTGATACGACCCTGCTTCCTCTGTCCTCCTTGTCGCCTGACGGCGACGGATGGCCAGGTCTATCCACCATTCGCATCGGCCATGCGCTCTGCGCGGTCAAAAGCTGCGCACCAGCACTCTGCGAGAGCTACCAATTGCAACTGTGCACGAGACACCCGCGGGGCAGTCGTAATCTCTCACCAACTGACATTCTCTCCCCATCATGATCTACGCCCCCATATAAACCGCCCCCCCTCCCTCCACTCCGCCACCCATCGCACCTTATCTTTAAGTGCGGCAGAACAAATGAAGGGCACACCCCCACTACAATCCCCCAACCTTCTCTCAGAACTGAAGGCTCCGGGCCACATGGATGCCCTTCCATCCACGCCGGTACCATGCCCTTCCGGTGATATTGTGGACGCGCTCTTCGCCATCTGCCACGATGTTCCTCATCCCACCACAGCCACAACCTGCACATCCTCAACGTGCCAGACCAGTTCCAACCAATTGTTGTTCTACCTGCCGGCATTCCGAGTCCGGCCCTTCTCCGAAACACTTCGGAAGTAGCGCCCGTTTCTCGTGAGAAAGAATGCCCTGCTCCTCAGGGGCCGTCACTACCCCGCTCTAATTTGACTGCGGAACAATCTTCCGCATTGAAGCTCACGTATTCCACTGGCATCTCTCTTTCTTAACCATTATTTAACTAGCTCAAGTCCAGTTAACGAAAAATTCTTATTTACAATGACTGCTCGCGACTACACTACCACGCCCACCACCAAAACCCACCCGACAACCACTGCGGCAATATTGCTCGTGCCACCCCCCCCTACTGCGGACCTCCAATCAATGGAACCTGTTTCGCTGACCTCCACCCGCCCTCGGAATTGGACAACCCAGGCGCTCTGTCAGCTGACACCCCCTCTACGCCGCTCGGAAATCGCACGTGCCCTCTACGACCTCCGCTCCGCGCCACCTCCCAGGCACCCATGCAACCCAAACCGGAATCCCTGGAAGTGGTCTGACTCCTGTGGGTCAATGTGGCTGGGTCCTTGTTGATTCGGCCCTTCATGGCTACACCGTGTTGGTACTGTTCTCTTTGTGCCCTCCTCCCACACCGCCACCCCCACCATCCCTCCCAGTAACCAGCACACCATCCCAGCGCCTCCTCCCAACGCGGGACGAAGCGCCGACAGATCCAACGCTGCTCTCATCCCGCGCAGCACTCAACCTCAGACGCCATCTGCCTGGAGTATCACCAACACCCCACTTCCTTCAAAACATGCTACAATCTCTCTACTTATCTCTCTCGGCCCACCAGCATTGCCACTGGTCATACCCGCCCTGGGCTTGCAATTACCAGCCATGGGTGCCTGACACACACGCTGCCTCTTGCCCCGTATTCAAGCATTCTCGATTAAACATCTAAGACCCTACCATGCAATACCCAACTCTGAGCACGCTTGTAGTCTTCATACAAACACTCACCACGGCTCTAACGACACTACCTATTATCCCCACCCTTCATTAACATGATATCTTCTCTCAACCTCTCCAAAACCAATCAAATCTCCCAAATCAAATCTTCATTGGCTCCCACCATCACACCCGTCGAACTTCGGCCAGACTGTCTCATTGCCGGCGCGTACCGCTCATCCAACCACAGCAACAGCCATTTCCCTACCAAGCAATAACCATCTGCCTACATCCATCCGCGTCATGCGCACCCCAACTCAAATATTGCATTCTGAAATTTTGATTTGAGAAGAATCACTCAGCTTTACTGAATAATACCCAGTATTCCTAACCCCGTTCTCACCCTCTGTTTGTACTGCACTCCGCAAGCGATGACAGCCATGGCACGCCTTAGACCCCTTCACTCTCTCCATCTTATTCGCATGCCTGATCCGCTCCTCGCGGCTTAGCACAGATCCCATTACCGATTTACTGGCTTAGATAAACAGCTCTCTACTCCCTTCAAGCCCCTCTCTTGTTCCGTTACATCGTGTGCTCGCTGTGCCCATGCTGTCGTGTGTCGCCTGCGTGTCGCTTGTGTGTTCTGTGCGCCCTCCCCGCCGCGCCGACGTGCTGCTACACCACCTGCTGAGTTTACATGTAAGTGTAGTCAGTTTTTCTCGCATCAACCTTGCCAATCACCTACCTAACTCTAGTCCCCCCGTTCTTCCTGTGTATCTCGATGCATGGCCCATCAAACTTCCCTCGCCTGCACCTATTCAAACTCATGACTGTCTGCATTTGATGGGCACGCGCGTCTAAACGCAGGTATCCTTACACTTCACACGGCACTAATGTGCAAGCTAACACTTTGCGCCTTCCATCCCGCTTATCCAAACTATCGCATCTCTACACCAACCCCAGAATAGTCGCTCTCGCAATTTTACTCCCTTTGTCTGCACACATCAATTGTTCGCGCCTCCAACCTCCTCACGACACACCGTCACACCGCGGAAGCCCTCCTCCCCCCTCCATCGTTTCAACTCTTTGCTCGCATTCCTTAGGCCCTGGCGTCATCCGCCAAGGCCAGACAAGGCTGCCTGCCGAGCCTCCACCGGGACGCCCCCTCCCTGGCCCCGTCTACACACACACGTCCGCCGACGGGACGGCTCAGCACCGAGGAACGCCGGGCTCATCCTCTACTCTGACCATCCCGACGTCTAAACCACCATCGTCCCTCGCAGACCTTCCAGACCCATCCCTACACTCGCACAGCCTGAGAACTGCCTTTGGGTCTCGACCACCCGGAGACCTCCCATCCCCGCCTCAAGGAACAACGTCGCTGGCGAGACCCACAGCCGTTCCTGAACCACCGGTTCCACCCTCCTACTTTACTGTGGTGGCCCGTCCCCGGTTCCTCACGTCGGACCCGTGTAGCGACAAATAGAGTAGCCTGACTACATGCCCGTCGCTGTGGCAGCTGCTGTCGGAAAGCTGTGGCCAGTGTCCGTCCGTGTCGCTCGCTGTGTGTCGTGTGTGCTGATGTGTGTCGTGTGCGTGCTTGTGCTGTGTGGTGTGTGTGCTGTGTCCGCTGTGCCCTGTGTTGTGCTGTGTGATGTGTGTGTGTCGGCTCGGTGTGCTGCTGTGTGTGTGCTGGTCGTTGCTCGTGCCTGCTCGGGTGCTGTGGTGCTGCTCGTGTGTGTGCCTGCTGTCGCAAACCGGCAACATCGACGCGAGTCACTCCGCAACCGTCCACACCTGGACTTTCGACTGCCGTTTTCCTGCAACTGCTTCAACCAACCCATATCACTTTCTCCTCACCAAACTCACCACCATGAAACCTGCCACCTGCCCACCTATTCACGTCTTTAGGCAGTCTGAACAACAACCCCATTTCTCCGTTTCGTGTGGGACCATCTCCTCCTTGTCCTGTCCTTCTGGTTCTTACTCAGCACCTCCTCACCATCTACTTCTTCCGCCCTTTCCACCCCGGACAATCCAGGATGCGACCGCCCCAGACCTGCTCTGAACATCAGCACCAGTACTGTCCAACCCAGCCAACCCTCGCCATTTGGTGCTCTACTCACTTCATTTTTCGTCTTCATTCCACACCTGACCCACTGCTGCACCATTAACTCGTACGCCTAATCTAATTAGCTAGTTGCCAGATAAGTAACAACTCACGGCCCTGCGGTCTCAGTCAAAACGCTTTAACCTTCGTCTGCTGGGTTTCATAGTCCTGCGCCACACAGCTGGCCTCTTGCCTCTCTGCGTCTCCTTTCACATGGTCGAACGCCATTCTCTGTTTGCTCACCAATTCCCACTCTCCCATCAAACTGCATCATGTATTGCCTCCCGGCCTTACTTCCTGCACACGCGGCACAACCTTCTGGTTAATGAAGCCGCCATTCAAATCACGCACGTTCCATGCCCTCGGGCCGAAAAGCCACCTCTGTTTCTGCTCTGCCACCTTTCGGCTCTTAACGTGCACGGGAGCCGCCTAAATCTCATCGAGCGCTGGGCTTCGGAACTCAGGCCCACCTCACTCACGATCACCTCTTACCCCCACAAGCGGCACTACCTTCCAAGACTGCTTCTTCGCCACCATACGAAGCCCCCTCTCCACTTACTGTACCCTCTACCCCCAGAGTCAGATCGCAAACTCGGTACATACACTTCGTAAACTGCTCCCTCTCGCTCCAGCTATGACAGGAACGTACTGCAACCAGAAAGCCCACCATGCTAATACTCGTCGCATCAGCCGAAATGACGAACCGTGCTCACGGCAGCCTCCCGCCTCCAGCCCTGATTCTCCCCCTATAGATTCCACGTCCTTCGCGCTTAACCGCGCAATCTAAGCTCAACCTCTGCGCTACCCGCCCCCCCCCTCCTTCCACACTGCACTCCTGCAGACGACAACCAGATGATATCCACCAAGCTCTAATCCTCGACTCTGGGAACACAAAGACCTACCAGGGCTTCACACATTGCCCCCAAACCCATCCCTCAAACAGCTACTCTCCCTTAAAGGCATTAGGCCGCCTCCGCACTTCAACGCCACAGCCCCCTCGGTTGCTGACTTCTACCCACTCACACTCAAAAACACTCCCAGACGGGTCACTATAATCTAGTTAGAACAGTGCGAGGCATTTCATGGGTAGTTCTCTAAGGGTTTGTAGATGGAAGGTGTAATACTACAGATGAGCACCATAGGTTACAAGCTTCTGAAGTAATATGGCTGGAACAGGGGCTACATAGTAGAACAGGTCGCTCTTGGGGATAGTCATCAGTGGGAACAGTAACATTAAAGTATGGTAGGTCAGGTCAGGACTCTCGGACGCTTCTTATCAGATAGAGATATAATTAGCATGGCAGATGTATGCGCGATCCAGCCTATAGAGTCTCTGGGTTTCCAATGGGGTGACAGGGGCGAATAGAAAGTAGACAGTACCACAGACTCGGGAGTCTAGTGACAGTCACATAAAGGCAGTAGACAGTCAGCTCTGAGTCTAGTGACAGCACATAAAAGACACGTCAGGCTCTGAGTCATGCCGAGGACCATAGTACATAAAGGTACGACAGTACAGCTCTGAAGTCTATAGTGACAGTAAGCAGTTCAAAGCAGAGCATGTCAAGGCTTCGTGAGGTCTTAGTAGGACAGGACAATAAGCAGACCCATGTCAAGCTCTGAGTCTAGTGACAAGCACATAAAGTCAGCGTAGACAGTCTCTAGCTCTGCAGTCTTAGGGTAGACAAGACATACAGCAGACGATGTCAGGCTCTGAAGTCTAGTGAAGCCACATAGTAAGTGATATAGACGACAGTCAGCTCTGAGTCTAGTGACAGCACATAAAGGAAGTAGACAGTCAGCTCTGAGTCTAGTGACAGCACATAAAGCATGACAGTACACGCCTCTGAGTCTAGTGACAGACATAAGCGAGTAGACAGTCAGCTCTGAGCTCATGAGCTGCACGAGAAGCGATCACAAAGCAGATAGCAGGTTCAGAATGCAGCTCTGGAGTCTAGTGACAAGCAACATTAATAGCAGATCATGTTCAGTCTCTGAGTCAGTCTACATAAAAGTGAGGCTAGCTCTGAGTCAGGCTTAACAAGAGCCGCCGCATCACATGTCAGCATCGAAAAGGTAGAACAGCACTTCTCTGTAGACAACATAAAGCAGAGACAGTCATTGCATAGATATCCGTCAGCCCAGAGTACTCTCTGAGTCTAGTGACAGCACATAAAGCAGACAGTCAGCTCTGAGTCTAGTGACAGAACATAATGCAGACAGGTTCGAGCTCTAGTCAGTGACAGTCTAAACGCAGACACGAGAGTCTGCAGTCTGAACAAGCTTAGTGACAGTACATACAAGTAGACAGTCAGCTCTGAGTCTAGTGACAGCACATAAAGCAGACAGTCAGCTCTGAGTCTATGGATGACAGCACATAAAGTAGACAGTCAGCTCTGAGTCTAGTGACAGCACATAAAGCAGAGTAGACAGTCAGCTCTGAGTCTAGTGACAGCACATAAAGCAGACAGTCAGCTCTGAGTCTAGTGACAGTACATAAAGTAGACAGTCAGCTCTGAGTCTAGTGACTTTCCACAGAGGGGTCATACAGACGATCGGACGCTACAGACGATTTAGTGGAGAAGACCGATTTTCGGGATGTCTCCTGGTCTGACCAACACTGCTCTATCTCTGTCACCTTTCACCTCAGATGGGATGTCTCCTGGTCTGACAACACTGTCTAGCTCTGTCTCCTTTCACCTCAGATGGGATGTCTCCTGGTCTGACCAACACTGCTCTATCTCTGTCACCTTTCACCTCAGATGGGATGTCTCCTGGTCTGACCAACACTGCTCTATCTCTGTCACCTTTCACCTCAGATGGATGTCTCCTGGTCTGACCAACACTGCTCTAGCTCTGTCTCCTTTCACCTCAGATGGGATGTCTCCTGGTCTGACCAACACTGCTCTATCTCTGTCACCTTTCACCTCAGATGGGATGTCTCCTGGTCTGACCAACACTGCTCTATCTCTGTCACCTTTCACCTCAGATGGGATGTCTCCTGGTCTGACCAACACTGCTCTAGCTCTGTCTCCTTTCACCTCAGATGGGATGTCTCCTGGTCTGACCAACACTGCTCTAGTTCTGTCACCTTTCACCTCAGATGGGATGTCTCCTGGTCTGACCAACACCGCTCTGTCACCTTTCACCTCAGATGGGATGTCTCCTGGTCGACCAACACTGCTCTATCTCTGTCACCTTTCACCTCAGATTGGGATGTTCCTGGTCTGACCAACACTGCTCTATCTCTGTCACCTTTCACCTCAGATGGGATGTCTCCTGGTCTGACCAAACACTGCTCTATCTTCTGTCACCTTTCACCTCAGATGGGATGTCTCCAGGTCTGACCAACACTGCTCTGTCACCTTTCACCTAGATGGATGTCTCCTGGTCTGACCAACACTGTCTATCTCTGTCTCCTTTCACCTCAGATGGGATGTCTCCTGGTCTGACCAACACTGCTCTATCTCTTGTCACCTTTCACCTCAGATGGGATGTCTCCTGGTCTGACCAACACTGCTCTAGCTCTGTCTCTTTCACCTCAGATGGGATGTCTCCTGGTCTGACCACACCTGCTCTGGCTCTGTCACCTTTCACCTCAGATGGGATGTCTCCTGGTCTGACCAACACTGCTCTGTCACTGTCACCTTTCACCTCAGATGGGATGTCTCCTGGTCTGACCAACACTGCTCTGGCTCTGTCACCTTTCACCTCAGATGGGATGTCTCCTGGTCTGACCAACACTGCTCTATCTCTGTCAGCCTTTCCACCTCAGATGGGATGTCTCATGGTCTGACCAACATCCGCTCTAGTTCTTTACCTCAGATGGGATGTCTCCTGGTCTGACCAACACTGCTCTGTCACTGTCTCCTTTCACCTCAGATGGGATGTCTCCTGGTTGACCAAACTGCTCTATCTCTGTCACCTTTCACCTCAGATGCTGTGGATTGAGATGCACCCAATGAAAAACAACATACATACAGTTGAAGTCGGAAGTTTACATACACCTTAGCCAAATACATTTAAACTCAGTTTTTCACAATTCCTGACAATTAATCCTAGTAAAGAATTCCTGCCTTAAGTCAGTTAGGATCACCACTTTATTTTAAGAAATGTTAATGTCAGAATAATAGCAGAGAGAATTATTTATTTTCAGCTTTTATTTCTTTCATCACATTCCCAGTGGTCAGAGTTTACATACACTCAATTAGTATTTGGTAGCGATGCCTTTAAATTGTTTAACTTGGGTCAAACATTTCGGGTAGCCTTCCACAAACTTCCCACAATAAGTTGGGTGAATTTTGGCCCATTCCTCCTGACAGAGTTGATGTAACTGAGTTAGGTTTGTAGACCTCCATGCTCGCACACGCTTTTTCAGTTCTGCCACAAATGTTCTATAGGATTGAGGTCAGGCTTTGTGATGGCCACTCCAGTACCCTGACTTTGTTGTTCTTAAGCCATTTTTGCACAACTTTGGAAGTATGCTTGGGTTATGTCCATTTGGAAGACCCATTTGCGACCAATCTTCCCACATAACGATGGTCATTATGACAAAAAGTTATATTTTTGTTTCATCAGACCAGAGGACATTTCTCAAAAAGTACAATCTTTGTCCTCATGTGCAGTTGCAAACCGTTGTCTGGCTTTTTTATGGCGGTTTTGGAGCAGCTTCTTCTTGCTGAGCGGCCTTTCAGGTTATGTCCATTAGGACTCGTTTTACTGTGATATTGATACTTTTGTACCTGTTTCCTCAGCATCTTCAAAGGTCCTTTACTGTTGTCTGGATTGATTTGCAACTTTTCCCACAAAGTACGTTCACTCTAGGAAACGGAACGTGTCTCCTTCTGAGCGGTATGACGGTCTGCATGGTCCATGTTTTTATACTTGAGTACTATTGTTTGTACAGATGAACGCGCGTACCTTCAGGCGTTTGGAAATCCTCCAAGATAACCAGACTTGTGGAGGTCTCCAATTTTTTGATTTCTTTTGATTTTCCCATGATGTCAAGCAAGAGGCACTGAGTTTGAAGATGGGCCCTTGAAATACATCCCACAGGTACACGTCCAATTGACTCAAATGATGTCAATTAGCCTATCAGAAGCTTCTAAAGCATGACATCATTTTCTGGAATGTTCCAAGCTGTTTAAAGGCACAGTCAACTTAGTGCATGCAAACTTCTGACCCACTGGAATTGTGATACAGTGAATTTATAAGTGAAATAATCTGTCTGTAAACAATTGTTGGAAAAATGACTTTGTCATGCCACAATAGTAGATTCCTAACCGACTTGCCAAAACTATAGTTTGTTAACAAGAAATTTGTGGAGTGGTTAAAAATGAGTTTTAATGACTCCAACCTAAGTGTTAGTTAACTTCCGACTTGAACTGTAATATAGTGTAAGTATGTGGACACCCCTTCAAGTTTAGTGGATTCGGCTATTTCAGACACACCTGCTGCTGACAGGTGTATAAAACCAAGCACAGCAGCCATGCAATCTCCATAGACAAACATTGGCAGTAGAATGAGCTCTTTCAGTAAAGCCAGTGACTTTCAACGTGGCACAGTCATACGATGCCACCTTTCCAACAAGTCAGGCCGTGCTCTAGCCCTGCTAGAGCTTCCCGGTCAACTGTAAGTGCTGTTACTGTGAAGTGGAAACGTCTCGGAGCAACAACGGCTCGAGCCGTGAAGTGGTAGGCCCACACAAGCTCACAAAGTGCGTAAAGTGTCGAATCGTCTGTCCTCGGTTGCAACACGTCATTACGAGTTCCCAAATGCCCTCTGGAAGTAACGTCAGCACAAGAACTGTGTCGTCGGGAGGCTTCACGAAAATGGGTTTCCATGGCCGAGGCAGCCGCGGACAAGCCTAAGATCACCATGCGCAATGCCAACGCGTCGGCTGGAGTGGGAGGCTGTTATAGCAGCAATGTATATAAATGTAACCTTTATTTAACTAGGCAAGTCAGTTAAGAACTAATTCTTATTTACAATGACGGCACAAGCCTAAAGACGCTGCGCGCCAATTGTGCACCGCCCTATGGGACTCCCAATCCAAGGCCGGATGTGACACAGCCCGAATTTCGAACCGAGGGACCTGTTGTAGTGACGCCTCTAGCACTGAGATGCAGATGCGCTTAGACCCGCGTGCACACTCGGGATCCCAAAAACCAAAAGGGAGCGAGTCCATATGAGACGTTGTGAGGAGCAGGTGTTCCACACCCTGTCGCTGAAACCAAAGGAGGGAGCGAGTCCATATGAGCACGTTGGAGGAGCAGGTGTTCCACATCCTGTCGCGTGAACGAAGAGATCGTCCGATGGAGATGTTCACGCAAAATCAACTCCCGGGGGGGGGGGGGTTGAAGCTGATGATGGTCCTACCTGTTTCCCGATAGACCTCTCTGTCTCGGGTCCAGGGCCTCGTCAGCTTGCTCCTGGTCAGAAACTGGACAATAGCGCCTCCCCTGAGTTCCTTCTCGGTGGTCTGTTTACCAGAGTCCACCCCGTCCTCCGCCAGCGTCCAGACCCTGAAAGGACCAGCAGCTTTATGATCTTGGCTGAGAACACAGATAGCCCTTGGTTCCCATACAGTCAATAGTTCATATGCTGTTACTTTACCCTGTGTGTTATTCCTGGCATTGTTAGATCATTAACTGCACTGTAGAGCTAGGTAACACAAGCATATTTGCTACACCCGACATCATCTGCTAAACACGTGTATTGACCAATAACATATTTGATGTGCTGAAGCCAATCTTATGATTTTGACATGTCCTCACAAGAAGAGTTTGCTACAGCCCCTTACGGTATGAAACCCAACGAGGAGGGACACAGTATCAGCAACAAATACCTTGTGTTGTTTCAAATATGAGAGTTTACAGGGCATGGGAGGCAAGTTAACGGGCTATAAAGGTTGAGACGGCCTTTTCAGGAGCAGAGGGTTGTAAACAACGGTGGCTGATGAGGCAGAGGGTTGTAACACGGGGCCTTGATGAGGCAGAGGTTGTAAACGGCCGGCCTATTCAAGGCAGAGGTTTGTAAACGGGGCCTGATGAAGGCAGAGGGTTGCTAAACGGGGGCCTGTGAGGCCAGAAGGGTTGTAAAACGGGCCTGATGAGGCAAGGCGTTGTAACCCGGGGTTTCCTGTTTTCCAGGC
>NW_019943046.1:235109-258499 GCF_002910315.2 Salvelinus sp. IW2-2015 | reverse complement strand
CAGTCTGTCTGTCTCACCATGTCTGGGGGGCTGTGCTGCATGTCTGTCTGTCTCACCATGTCTGGGGGGCTGGTGCTGCAGGTTCTGTCTGTCTCACCATGTCTTGGGGCTGTGCTGCAGGTCTGTCTGTCTCACCATGTCTGGGGGGCTGTGCTGCAGGTCTGTCTGTCTCACCATGTCTGGGGGGCTTGTGCTGCAGTGCCTGTGTGGTTGACTCTGTCTGGAGTTCCTGCCCTCTTCAAAAGTCTCCGTCTTCTTCCGACCTCCGATCTCACTCCTCCTACTGGGGAACACCCGATGTACCTGGTGAGACAGTCACACGGTCAGGACATGGTCAGGACATGATCAGGACATGATCAGGAATTCAGGACACGGTAGACATGATCAGGACACGGTCAGACATGATCAGAACATGATCAGGACACTGTCAGGACATGATCAGGACATTGGTCAGGACATGGATCAAGGACATGATCAGGACATGATCAGCGACACGGTCAGGACATGATCAGGACACGGTCAGGACACGATCAGGACATGATCAGGACACGTCAGGACACGATCAGGACATGATCAGGACATGATCAGGACACGGTCAGGGACAGATCAGGTCATTGATCAACATGATCAGGACACGGTCAGACACGGTCAGGACATGATCAGGACACGTCAGGACATGATCATGGGTAAAGGTCAAGGTCGGAATATACATAAGCAGACAGTCAGCTCTGAGTCTAGTGACAGTACATAAAGCAGACAGTCAGCTCTGAGTCTAGTGACAGTACATAAGTAGACAGTCAGCTCTGAGTCTAGTGACAGTACATAAGATAGACAGTCAGCTCTGAGTCTAGTGACAGTACATAAAGTAGACAGTCAGCTCTGAGTCTAGTGACAGTACATAAAGAGACAGTCAGCTCTGAGTCTAGTGACAGTACATAAAGCAGACAGTCAGCTCTGAGTCTAGTGACAGTACATAAAGTAGACAGTCAGCTCTGAGTCTAGTGACAGTACATACAGCAGACAGTCAGCTCTGAGTCTAGTGACAGCACATAAAGTAGACAGTCAGCTCTGAGTCTAGTGACAGCACATAAAGCAGAGTAGACAGTCAGCTCTGAGTCTAGTGACAGCACATAAAGCAGACAGTCAGCTCTGATCTAGTGAAGTACATAAGTAGACATCAGCTCTGAGCTCTAGTGACAGTACATAAGCAGATCAGTCAGCTCTGAGTCTAGTGACAGCACATAAAAGTAGACAGTCAGCTCTGAGTCTAGTGACAGCACATAAAGCAGAGTTAGAAGTCAGCTCTGAGTCTAGTGACAGGCACAAAATAAAGCAGACAGTCAGCTCTGAGTCTAGTGACAGTACATAAAGTAGACAGTCAGTCTGGAGTCAGTAAGCCTTAAAGTAGACATGCTCTGAGTCTAGTGACAGCACATAAAGTAGACAGTCAGCTCTGAGTCTAGTGACAGCACATAAACAAGTAGACAGTCATCTCTGAGTCATAGTGACAGCACATAAAGCAGAGTAGACAGTCAGCTCTGAGTCTAGTGACAGCACATAAAGCAGACAGTCAGCTCTGAGTCTAGTGACAGACATAAAGCAGACAGTCAGCTCTGAGTCTAGTGACAGTACATAAAGCAGACAGTTAAGCTCTGAGTCATGGACAGACATAAAGCAGACAGTAGCTCTGAGTCTAGTGACAGCACATAAAGCACAGCACTCTGAGCTAGTGACATACATAAGTAGACAGTCAGCTCTGGTCTAGTGACAGCACATAAAGCAGACAGTCAGCTCTGAGTCTAGTGACAGCACATAAAGTAGACAGTCGCTCTGAGTCTATGACAGCACATAAAGCAGAGTAGACAGTCAGCTCTGAGTCTAGTGACGCACATAAGCAGACATCAGCTCTGAGTCTAGTGACCAAGTACATAAAGTAGACAGTCAGCTCTGAGTCTAGTACTTTCCACAGAGGGTCATACAGACGATCGGACGCTACAGACGATAGTGAGAGACCGAGTTCGGATGTCTCCTGGTCTGACCAACACTGCTCTATCTCTGTCACCTTTCACCTCAGATGGATGTCTCCTGGTCTGACCAACATGCTCTACTCTGTCTTTCACCTCAGATGGGATGTCTCCTGGTCTGACCAACACTGCCTACTCTGTCACCTTTCACCTCAGATGGGATGTCTCCTGGTCTGCAACACTGCTCTATCTCTGTCACCTTTCACCTCAGATGGGATGTCTCCTGGTCTGACCAACACTGCTCTTATCTCTGTCACCTTTCACCTCAGATGGGATGTCTCCTGGTCTGACCAACACTGCTCTAGCTCTGTCTCCTTTCACCTCAGATGATGTCTCCTGGTCTGACCAACACTGCTCTATCTCTGTCACCTTTCACCTCAGATGGGATGTCTCCTGGTCGACCAACACTGCTCTATCTCTGTCACCTTTCACCTCAGATGGGATGTCTCTGGCTGACCAACACTGCTCTAGCCTCTGCTCCTTTCACCTCAGATGGGATGTCTCCTGGTCTGACCAACACTGCTCTAGTTCTGTCACCTTTCACCTCAGATGGGATGTCTCCTGGTCTGACCAACACCGCTCTGTCACCTTTCACCTCAGATGGGATGTTCTCCTGGTCTGACCAACACTGCTCTATCTCTGTCACCTTTCACCTCAGATGGGATGTCTCCTGGTCTGACCAACACTGCTCTATCTCTGTCACCTTTCACCTCAGATGGGATGTCTCCTGGTCTGACCAACACTGCTCTATCTCTGTCACCTTTCACCTCAGATGGGATGTCTCCAGGTCTGACCAACACTGCTCTGTCACCTTTCACTCAATGGGATGTCTCCTGGTCTGACCAACACTGCTCTATCTCTGTCTCCTTGTTCACCTCAGATGGGATGTTCTCCTGGTCTGACCAACACTGCTCTATCTCGTCACCTTTCACCTCAGATGGGATGTCTCCTGGTCTGACCAACACTGCTCTAGCGCTGTCTCCTTTCACCTCAGATGGGATGTCTCCTGGTCTGACCAAACACTGCTCTGGCTCTGTCACCTTTCACCTCAGATGGGATGTCTCTGGTCTGACCAACACTGCTCTGCCTGTCACCTTTCACCTCAGATGGGAACTGTCTCCTGGTTTCTGACCAACACTGCTCTGCCTGTCACCTTCACCTCAAGATGGGATGTCTCCTGGTCTGACCAACACTGCTCTGTCACTGTCTCCTTTCACCTCAGATGGGAGTCTCCTGTCTGACCACACTGCTCTATCTCTGCACCTTTCACCTCAGATGCTGTGGATTGAGATGCACCCAATGAAAAACAACATACATACAGTTGAAGTCGGAAGTTTACATACACCTTAGCCAAATACATTAAACTCAGTTTTTCACAATTCCTGACAATTAATCCTAGTAAAGAATTCCCTGCCTTAAGTCAGTTAGGATCACCACTTTATTTTAAGAATGTTAAATGTCAGAATAATAGCAGAGAGAATTATTTATTTCAGCTTTTATTTCTTTCATCACATTCCCAGTGGTCAGAAGTTTACATACCTCAAATTAGATATTTGGTAGCGATGCCTTTAAATTGTTTAACTTGGGTCAAACATTTCGGGTAGCCTTCCACAAACTTCCCACAATAAGTTGGGTGAATTTTGGCCCATTCCTCCTGACAGAGCTGATGTAACTGAGTCAGGTTTGTAGACCTCCATGCTCGCACACGCTTTTTCAGTTCTGCCACAAATGTTCTATAGGATTGAGGTCAGGCTTGTGTGATGGCCACTCCAGTACCCTGACTTTGTTGTTCTTGAAGCCATTTTTCCACAACTTTGGAAGTATGCTTGGGTATTTGTCACATTTGGAAGACCCATTTTCGACCAATCTTCCACACATAACGATGGTCATTATGACCAAAAAGTTATATTTTTGTTTCATCAGACCAGAGGAATTTCTCAAAAAAGTACAATCTTTGTCCTCATGTGCAGGTGGCAAACCGTTGTCTTGGCTTTTTTATGGCGGTTTTGGAGCAGCTTCTTCCTTGCTGACGCCTTTCAGTTATGTCCATATAGGACTCGTTTTACTGTGATATATTGATACTTTTTGTACCTGTTTCCTCAGCATCTTCACAAGGTCCTTTACTGTTGTTCTGGATTGATTTGGCCCACTTTACACCAAAGACGTTCATCTCTAGGATTCTCTCTTGCAGCACAGCCCCCCAGACATGGTGAGACAGACAGACCTGCAGCACAGCCCCCCAGACATGGTGAGACAGACAGACAGTTTTCTTAAAATGTGTAGTGTCATGTCCTTTAGCATTGGTTGGATTTCTGTGATGAAAATGAACGGAGGGTCGATGTCTAGATGGATGTTCCATGGTTGTGGTTTGTTTCAGGGTCTCATCCGGTATCTTCTCTGCCCCAACACTTTGTTCACATGAGAGGACTGCCCTTCCAAGCCACAGGAGATGACATCGTTCAGGTATTGTTTGTGTGGTTTCCACTACCGTCTCAGAGCGAGACCGTGCTAACTAGCGTCAGAGAAGATTGAACAAACGATGACTTTCTGTAACACTCAAGAGTCAGAAGTTTGATATTGGTCTGTCAGTTCTTCTGTCCTCTAGCGCTGTCGAGGATACTGGTGGAGTTCGGTCCGGACGGGAGGGCCAGCGGAGAGGCTGATGTTTACTTCACATCACACCAAGACGCCGTCTCAGCCATGACCCGGGACAAGGCACACATGCGTACGTCTGTGTACAGTATCAGTCAAAAGTTTTAGATGCACCTACTCATTCCAGGGTTTTTCTTTATTTATACTATTTTCTACACGTGGTCATCCTACCCTGAACTGGTTTTCTGTTTCTATGCAGAAGAGAGATACATTGAGCTGTTCCTGAATTCAACATCATCTGACGAGGGGGAATGAAGGTTGCCAGGTTGGTCTGAATTAAACATTTAAAATATTGTTCATCATGTATGCACAGTCACTTTAACCATATCTACATACTACCTCAATCAGCCTGACTAACCAGTGTCTGTATATAGCCTCGCTACTTTATATATTCTCTCTACTGTATATAGCCTGTCTTTTTACTGTTTTATTTCTTTACTTACTTATTGTTCACCTAATACCTTTTTGCACTATTGGTTAGAGCCTGTAAGTAAGCATTTCACTGTAAGGTCTACACCTGTTGTGTTAGGCGCACGTGACAAACTTTGATTTGATAATATTGGCTTACTGATTTTAGGCTCTGAGTCTGTTGTGATTCTGTCTGCAGGGGTTCTCAGCGGAGATGACCTGTGTATCAGAGGTGGAAATCCCCGTCGACTGGATGTGGCACCATTTGTAAAGGTGTAGAATATAATAATAAACTACGTTAATCCAATCTGACTCCCATTTATTATGTGAATAAATACAACAGTCCCTGTACGTCTCTGGAGGAATCGCGTCACGGTAGAGCCTCCTTCACTTCTGACTGTAACAGCTTAACTTGCACCGTTATGTAGTTATTAAGAGATACAGCCAATCCGTGTTCCAGCATTAGAGGCAAGCAGATCAGAGATGTCCAGGTTGGAACCCAAGGATGTGTAGTGTGTGTATATATAACTAGCAATAGACCTACTGAATTATACAACATATAGTCCAAAAAGGATGTGTATATATAACTAGCAATAGACCTACTGATTATACAAATATAGTCCAAAAAGGATGTGTTATATAATAATAGCATAGACCTACATGAATTATAACAACATATAGTGTCCAAAAAGGATGTGTATATATAACTAAAGCAATGACCTACTAGTTATACAACATATAGTCCTAAGGATGTGTTATATATAACTACCATATGACTTACTGAATTATACAACATATAGTCCTAAAGAGATGTGTAATATACTAGCAATAGACTACTGAATTATACACATAAGTCAAAAAGGTGTGTATTTATATAGCAATAACTATGAATTATCAACATATAGTCCAAAAGGATGGTGTATTATAACTAGCAATAGACTACTGATTATACAAATATAGTCCAAAGGAACTGTAAAATGCATTTACTCAATTAGTCACAAAATAATTAATTCAAGCAGTTAGTGTAACATGACAGTCTACTCCACCAATAGGCTACTTACAGTTCCGAATCATCTCTTGAGGGGAAAAAAAGATTGTGTGATACACAGGAGCCTTGGTAGAAAAGTTCTCAAAAGTATGAAATTACACTGTCCTTTTAACACATTACAGAGAACTCACCCCAACCTGAATGAACATTGCTTTGCAAGTAAAAACAAAAAGAGGAACCACCCAGATTCTAATGAATATTTAAATGATCGCGCGCATTTGTGTTGCTCTTTGAAGCAATCTGCCATCAAAGACGGACAGATCAGTTCTTCATGCCCCGTTCGCTAAACAATACAGTTCCCTGTAAAATACCCAGTTTCCCTGTAACAATACACCAGTTTCCCTGTGGACAATACATCCAGTTTCCCTGTGAACAATACAAGTTTCCTGTAACAATACCCGTTTCCTGTAACATACATCAGTTCCCTGTAAAACAAAGTTCCTGTAATACCCAGTTCCTGAATTCGTTTCTACAATACACCGTTTCTCGTAACACACGTTGTAAGACAATTCCAGTTTCCCTGTAACAATACACCCAGTTTCCTGTGACATACACCCGTTTCCTGTACATACACCCCGTTTTCCCTGTAACAATACATCCAGTTTCCCTGTGACAATACACCCAGTTTCCTTAACTACATTCCTGACCTATCCAGTTTCCTCTGTAACAATACACCAGTTTCCCATGTAACATAACACCCATTCCGAACTCACCGTTTTCCCTGGTAAAATACATCAGTTTCCCGTAAAATCGTTTCCCTGTAACAATACCCCAGGTTCTCCTGTACAAATACCATTCTTTCTGTACAACATCCAGTTTCCCTTAACAATACATCCAGTTCCCTGTAACAATACACCAGTTTTCCCTGTAACAATCATCCATTTCCTGTAAAATTACATCCGCAGTTTCCCTGTAACAATACACCCAGTCTTCCGCTGTATACAACTCACCAGTTCCCTTTGTAACAATACACCCAGTTTCCCTTGTAACAAATACAACAGTCCTGAACAATACCAGTCAACCATACATTCCAGTTCCCTGTAACAATACACCCAGTTTCCTTAACATACATAGTCTGTACTCACAGTTCCCTGTAACAATCACCAGTTCCATGTAAATACCTCATTCTGTAATACATCTTTCCCTTTAAACATACATCAGTTTCTGTAAACATAACACCAGATTCCTTGTCATACATCCAGTTTCTCCGTATAACAATATCACCAGTTTTCCCTTAAACAATACACCCAGTTTCCCTGTGACAATACACGGCCAGTTTTCCTGTAACAACATACATCCAGTTCCTGTAACATACACCCAGTTTCCTGCTAAACAATACCATCAGTTTCCTTACAAACATCCGTTTCCCTTAACACATACATCCAAGTTCCCTTGTAACAATACATGTCCAGTTTCCCTGTAAACATTAACACCAGTTTCCTGTAACAATGCACCCGTAGCCCTTTCACGGACTCTTGAACCATTCAACGGGACAATGTCATTCACACAGTAACATTAATTTAGTCGTTCAAGTTTCAGCGGTATTCGGCACGGCCTCCCAACGCCAGTGACCCCCAGGACTTCTGTGGGACATCTCCCGAGAGATTCCCTCAGATAAGGTGTGTTTGACCCGTGATGGCCAGCTTTTCCAAACAAGGAAGTAAATAGTGAGTCGTCACACTGCTCCCAGCCAGTTATCACCTCTGCATTCTTCCACTACATAGAATGTACTCGGTCTGGATTTAACGTCTGCTCTGGTGAACGGACAATAAGAGTGACTGTGTTTTTTCGTCCAACAGGAAAGCTCGGCAAATGAGGGTGAGGTTATGGAAGAGCATTCATATGACTTTAGCAGATGTCATTACAGATCTCTGATCAGAGCCGACTAACATGTAGGGAGTCATTTAGCAGACTCTCTGATCCAGAGACACTACAGTAGTGAGTCATTTAGCAGACTCTCTGATCCAGAGACACTACAGTAGTGAGTCATTTAGCAGACTCTCTGATCCAGAGCCACTACAGTAGTGAGTCATTTAGCAGACTCTCTGATCCAGAGACACTACAGTAGTGAGTCATTTAGCAGACTCTCTTATCCAGAGCCACTACAGTAGTGAGTCATTTAGCAGACTCTCTGATCCAGAGTCACTTACTGTCAGGAACATGTTGTGATTCAGTCTGAGTTGACTAACGGTTCCTAATCTCAGTGGATGGTGATGTCAGAGAGGAGATATCATAGATCATTACAATATAAATAAAAACCAGGCTTGGAAAAACTTCAGTTTATTGTTGAGTAAAGAAACATTTACATCTTGAGAATCAGATAAATTCTGTCTAACATCACCCAGATAATTACAGAGCTGGCAGATAATCAATAGAATCCCTTTTTTAAATTTTAATTATTTTAATTTCTTAATTAAAAAGTTAGACAATGTTGCATTTTGTCCCACTGTTGTCAAACCAAAGCTTTGCACCAGGTTTAGATCAACCATGAACAAAAACAATTCAATGTTTCACCAAAATGTCATATCTGATAAAATATCAATCCTACTTTGAATGTGTCACAATAAATGTTTTGAGTAAAAAGTTCAGATACCTACACATGATGCAAAATACTTTTCACCTAACCTAGAGAACATGAAAACACAACCTGGGACCTGAACGGTTTGTGCAAATCATTCCACTCTTAGCCATATGCCAAACATGGTTTGAATAGCACAAACAGATCTGGGACCAGGCTATGAAACATGGTTTGAATAGCACAAACAGATCTGGGACCAGGCTATGGAAATATATACCTTTTCATGGAGTCATTGAAGTTCGTCAGACGTCTGAAACCATTCGAGATGAGAAGCTTAAAGTCCGTTTTCCATTAAGTTAAAGCTGCACTGTGCAGAAATCGCTCCGCYATTTCCTTATTGCTAAAATTCTAATAGTTGGCCTAATTTCAGTTTGTGACAAAACAATCATATATAGTGTAGAGGAATCATTGTTCAATCCAAACCAGTGAAATATCTTTTCCATAACCAAATATATTGTATTTTMAAGCTGGTGTAAAAAAAAAAAAATGAAAGTGAAAGATGCAAAAACAAAATGGGAAGCATAGAAATAGTCCGCATAGAACACATCTACCGCTTCTTAGACTGGCTTTCAATGAGAAGGACAGATCTATAACTCGCATTTCTATGTGAAATCGGTCAAACCGCCCAAAAAGTTTCATATCGCAGCGTTAAGTTGTCAGACAGAAAGTTAGTCTGTCCCTTTTAGATATTTTGTCAGTGAATGACACTGCATTCCAGAGAGAGATGAGGAAGTGTGAGTCTCAGGATGGGCTGGAGGCATACTGCTGCAGTAGCTGAGAGTAGCAGGTGTCACAGACGTGTTCAGGGTTGATGGAAGAGGGAAGAGGAAGCTCATTGGTCAGACAGAGGTCACAGAACACCCCTCGACAGTTAGCACACCGTCTCTGTAGAGAGAAGAGAAACATTTAATACACCGTCTCCATAGAGAAACAGTCACTACACCGTCTCCATAGAGAAACAGTCACTACACCGTCTCCATAGAGAAACAGTCACTGAGCGTTCCATAGAGAAACAGTCATAACCGGTCTCATAGAGAATACAGTCATACACGTCTCCATAGAGAAACATTTAATAACACCGTCTCGTAGAGAAACAGTCACTACAAGTCGTCCATAGAGAAACAGTCCACTACAGCGTCTCCATAGAGAAACAGTTACACCAACGTTCCATAGCAGAACAGTCCTACACCGTCTCCATAGAGAAACATCATGTCAACCGTCTCATAGAGAACAGTCACTGGCACGTCTCCATAGAGAAACAGTCACTGCACCGTCTCATAGAGAAACAGTCACTGCACTCTTCCAATAGAGAACAGTCACTCAAGCGTCTCCATAAGAAGACGTCTCAAACAGCGCACGTCTCCATAGAGAAACAGTCACTACAGCCGCTCCATAGAGAACAGTCACTCAAGTCGTTCCATAAGAGCAACAGTCACTTGCAACCGGTCTCCCATAGAGAAACAGTCACTGCACGTCTCCATAGAGAAACAGTCACTACCGCGTTCCATAGAGAAACAGTCACTGACCGTCTCCATAGAGAACACAGTCACTACAGTCTCCATAGAGAAACAGTCACTAGGCGCGTCTCCATAGAGAAACAGTCATCAGTACCACCGTCTCCATAGAGAAACAGTCACTACAGCGTCTCCATAGAGAAACAGTCAAAACCGTCTCCATAGAGAACAGTCACTCAGCACCGTCTCTCATAAGAGAACCAAGTCCTGCACGTCTCCATAGAGAAACAGTCACTACAGTCCTGTCCTAGTCTAGGAATACAGTCACTACAACCGTGTCCCATAGAGACACAGTCACTTACAACGCGTCTCCATAGAGAAACAGTCACTAGCACGTCTCCATAGAGAAACAGTCATACACGCGTCTCATAGAGAAAACAGTCACTACACGTCTCATAGAGAAAGTCCTACCGTCTAGACTCACTAGGCCTATAGGAGAACAGTCCACTGACACGTCTCCATAGAGAAACAGTCACTAACACCGTCTCTCCTAGAGACAGACAGTCACTGCACGGTCTCATAGAGAACAGTCACTACACAAACTCTCATAGAGAAACAGTCCTACTGCACGTCTCCATAGAGAACAGTCACTACACAAACACGTCTCCATGAGAAACGTCACTCACCGTCTCCATAGAGACAGTCACACCGTCTCCATAGAGGAAACAGTCACTAGCACCGTCTTCCTAGAGAAACAGTCACTACGCACGTCTCCATAGAGAAACGTCCACTAGCCGTCTCCATAGAGAAACAGTCTACACGTCTACCATAGAGAAAGTCATACACCGTCTCCATAGAGAAACAGTCACTACACCGTCTCCATAGAGAAACAGTCACTAATGCAACCGTCTCCATAGAGAAACAGTCACACCGGTTCCATAGAGAATCCCCACCGTCTCCATAGAGAAACAGTCCTTACAGCCTCTCCATAGAGAAAGTCACTACACGTCTCCATAGAGAACAGTCAGCTACACCGTCTCATAGAGAAGTCATACAGCGTCTCACATAGAAAACGTCACTAAGCGTCTCCATAGAGAAACAGTCACTGCACCGTTCCATTAGAGAAACAGTCACTACACCGTCTCCATAGAGAAACAGTCACTACAGCGTCTCATAGAGAACAGTCACTACAGCGTCTCCATAGAGAAACAGTCACTACACCGTCTCCATAGAGACAGTCCACTAAGCGCGTCTCATAGAGAACAGTCACTACAACCGTCTCCATAGAGAACAGTCACTACAGCAGTCTCTATAGAGAAACAGTCCTACACCGTCTCCATAGAGAAACAGTCCACATAGCGGTCTCCATAGAGAAAGTCACTACAGCGTCTCCATAGAGAAACAGTCACTACAGCGTCTCCATAGAGAACAGTCACTACACCGTCTTCATAGTAGAAACAGTCCACTAACGTCTCCATAGAGAAACGTCCATAGCATCGCGTTCTCATAGAGAAAACAGTCACTACACGTCTCCATAGAGAAACAGTCACTACACGCGTCTCCATAGAGAAACAGTCACTACAACCGTCTCCATAGAGAAACAGTCCTACACGCGTCTCCATAGAGAAACAGTCACTACACGTCTCCATAGAGAAACAGTCATGCACCGTCTCCATAGAGAAACAGTCACTACCTTACACCCGTACTCCATAGAGAACAGTCACTACAAGGCGTCTCCATAGAGAAACAGTCACTACAGCCGTCTCCATAGAGAACCAGTCACTACACCGTCTCCATAGAGAAACAGTCACTACAGCAGTCTCATAGAGACAGTCACTACCGTCTCATAGAGAAACAGTCACTATAGCGTCTCATAGAGAAACAGTCATACTGCGTTCCATAGAAGAAACAGTCACTCACCGTCTCCATAGAGAAACAGTCACTACACGTCTCATAGAGAAACAGTCACTACAGTCCATAGGAAACAGTCCCTGGCACCTCTCTATAGAGAAACAGTCACTACGCGTCTCCATAGAGAAACAGTCACTACACCGTCTCCATAGAGAAACAGTCACTGCAGCGTCTCCATAGAGAAACAGTCCACATGCAGTCTCCATAGAGAAACAGTCACTCGTCTCCATAGGAACAGTCCACGGCGTCTCCATAGAGAAAACAGTCACTACAGAGTCTCCATGAGAACAGTCCCTGCACCGGTCTACATAGAGAAAGTCAACTGCACGCGTCTCCATAGAGAAACAGTCAACTAGCACACGTTCTCATAGAGAAACATGCACCTCACAACGCGTCTCCATAGAGGGGAAACAGTACTACGATCCAACCGTCTCTCATCCGGAGAAAGATACGTTCAAGGAACGTATGCTGTCTCAATACAGGCAGAATTGATGTTCAGTTCCAGTTTGGCCAGAGACTGGAGAGAACTGCAGAGATGCACACTTCCACATGGACTCTTGTAGTGGGCTCCGTGGGAAGATCATGAGGATGTAAAACAAGGTCAGTGTATCAGTTTGAGGAGGCCATTATGTCTGAAGAAAAGAGTGGTGGTGGAGTACCTTGGTCTTAGTCATGGACTCGTCCTGTTCACATAGAGAGCAGATGGATGCCTGGTGAATCTCAAGACAAGACTGGTCCTGGAAACGAGAACGTCTGCATTAGGTATATTTAACATTACAGTGGGAAAGTATTAAGACCCTTCCCCTTTTCTACATTAGTTACGTTACAGCCTATTCTACAATGGATTAAATAAAAACCACGAAATCTACACACACAACCCATGATGACAGAGAAACAGGCTTTTTGCCATTAAAAAAACCAGTTACCTTATTTACATAGGTATTCAGACCTTTGCTATGAACTCGAATTTGAGCTCAGTTGCATCCTGTTTCCATTGATCATCCTTGAGATGTTTTCTACAACTTGATTGGAGTCCACCTGTGGTAAATTCAATTGGTTGGACATGATTTGGAAAGGCACACACCTGTCTATATAAGGTCCCACAGTTGACAGTGCATGTCAGAGAAAAACCGAGCCATGAGGTCGAAGGAATTGTCTGTAGAGCTCCGAGAGAGGATTGTGTCGAGGCAAAATCTGGGGAATGGTACCAAAACATTTCTGCAGCATTGAAGGTCCTCAAGAACAGTGACCTCCATCATTTAAACGGAAGGAGTTTGGAACCACCAAGACTTTTCCTAGAGCTGGCCACCGGCCAAACTGAGCAATCGGGGAGGAAGGGCCTTGGTCAGGGAGGTGACCAAAAACCGATGGTCACTCTGACAGAGCTCCAGAGGTCCTCTTGGAGATGGGAGAACCTTCCAGAAGGCCAACCATCTCTGCAGCACTCCACCAATCAGCCCTTTATGGTAGAGTGACCAGACAGAAGCCACTCCACAGTAAAAGGCACACATGACAGCCTCCTTGGAGTTTGCCTTAAAGACTCAGACATGAGAAACAGGACTCTCTGGTCTGATGAAACCAATATTGAACTCTTTGTCCTGAATGTCAAGCGTCACATCTGGAGAAAACCTGGCACCAATGCCTACGGTGAAGCATGTTGGTGGCAGCATCATGTGTGGGAAAGATGAACGAAGCAAAGTACAGAGAGATCCTTGTTGAACCTGCTCCAGAGTGCTCAGAACCTCAGACTGGGGCGAGGTTCACCTTCCAACAGGACAACAACCCTAAGCACACAGCCAAGACAACGCAGGAGGCTTCGGGACAAAGTCTCAATGTCCATGAGTGGCCCAGCCAGAGCCCGGACTTGAACCCGATCGAACATCTCTGGAGAGACCTGAAAATAGCTCCCCATCCAACCTGAACAGAGCTTGAGAAGATCTGCAGAGAGGAATGGGAGAAACTCCCCAAATACAGGTGTGCCAAGTTTGTAGTGTCATACCCAAGACCACTCAAGGCTGTAATCACTGCCAAAGGTGCTTCAACAAAGTACTGAGTAAAGGGTCTGAATACTTATGGAAATGTTATAGTTTTTACTGTTTATAAACTTGTAAAAAATATTTTGTCAGAATAATAGCAGAGAGAATGATTTATTTCAGCTTTTTATTTCTTTCATCACATTTCCCAGTGGGTCAGAAGTTTTACATACACTCAATTAGTATTTGGTAGCGATGCCTTTAAATTGTTTAACTTGGGTCAAACTTGTCGAGTCCCTTCCACAAACTTCCCACAATAAGTTGGGTAAATTTTGGTCCATTCCTCTGACAGAGCTGGTGTAACTGAGTCGGGTTTGTAGGCCTCTTTGCTCACACAACACTTTTTCAGTTCTGCACCACCATTTTCTATAGGATTGAGGTCAGGGCTTTGTGATGGCACTCCAATACCTTGACTTTGTTGTACTTAAGCCATTTTGCCACAATTTTGGAATTATGCTTGGGGTCATTGTCCATTTGGAAAGACCCATTTGCGACCAAGATTTAACTTCCTGACTGATGTCTTGAGATGTTGCTTCAATATATCCACATAATATTCCATCCTCATGATGCCTATTTTTTTGTGAAGTGCACAGTCCCTCCTGCGCAAGCACCCACAAATTGATGCTGCCCCCCCAGTGCTTCACGGTTGGGATGGTGTTCTTCGGCTTGCAAGCCTCCCTTTATCCTCCACACAAACGATGGTCATTTGACCAAACAGTTGTATTTTTTTTTTGCATCAGACAGAGGACATTTCTCCAAAAAGTACGTACCTTGTCCCCATGTGCAGTTGCAAACCGTAGTCTGGTTTTATTTTATGGCGGTTTTGGAGCAGTGGCTTCTTCCTTGCTGAGTGGCCTTTCAGGTTATGTCGATATAGGACTCGTTTTACTGTGGATATAGATACTTTTGTGTACCGGTTTTCCTCCAGCATCTTCACAAGGTCCTTTGCTGTTGTTTGGGATTGATTTGCACTTTTCACACGCAAAGTACGTTCATCTCGGAGACAGAACGCTCTCCTTCCTGAGCGGTATGACGGTTGCGTGGTCCCTTGTGTTTATACTTGTGTACTATTGGTTTGTACAGATGAACATGGACTTAGGCATTTGGAATTGCTCCAAGCATGAACCAGACTCCAATTTTTTGATTTTCCATGATGTCAAGCAAAGAGGCACTGAGTTTGAAGATAGTGGCCTTGAAATACATCCACAGGTACACCTCCAATTGACTCAAATGATGTCAGAAGCTATCAGAAGCTTCTAAGCCATGACATAATTTTCTGGAATTTTCCAAGCTGTTTAAAGGCACAGTCACTTAGTGTATGTAAACTTCTGACCCACTGGAATTGTGATACAGTTAATTTTTAGTGAAAAATATGGTCTGTAAACAATTGTGGGAAAATGACTTGTGTCATGCACAAAGTAGATGTCCTAACGGACTTGCCAAAACTAATCGTTTGTTAACAAGAAATTTGTGGAGTGGTTGAAAAATGAGTTTTAATGACTCCAACCTAAGTGTTGTAAACTCTCCGACTTCAACTGTATTTAACACTTCAAATTGGTAGAAACCCCTTGTACATCTGGAAATACCGTAGTTTGAAGAGACTTCAGGAATCTTACCTGCTCCTCTGGTTTTGTGAGAAGACCTAGAGAGAGAGAGAGAGATGTCAAGCTATTGGTTCGTAAGGCGATGCAGTGGACAACACTGTAACATGTATTCAGGACTAAACCAAAGAGACATGTATTCAAGGACTAAACCAAAGAGACTGTATTCAGGACTAAACCAAGAGACATGTTTCAGGACTAAACCAAAGAGCACTGTTAGGGACTAAACCAAAGAGACATGTATTCAGGACTAAACCAAAGAGACATGTATTCAGGACTAAACCATGCTTACATGTTTGAGCCCAGACTGCTCTTGTCCTCCAAGATTTTGCACAGTTGCTCCTTCTCCTTTTTGACGGCCTCCAGTTCCTATGACAGAACAACGTGGCCATGTCAGTCCTTGAATAGACAGAGACTTCAGGGTGGTTTTCATGTTGGGTCTACCTTCCTGATGTCGTCCACCTGTCTGGGGTCTCCCTGGGGTGTTGAGGCCCTCTTCTCCCCAGGGTGTATGTACGGGCCACCACCTCCCTGCTCTCTCTCCTTCCTCAGCTCCTGCTCCAGACTCCATCTAATACGTTTTTATATCAAGTACAAAACCTTGAAATCTGAACAAATAATGAATATGTTTATAGAGCAGTACGAGCCGCAGTGTTGGTCCCTTGTTCATGAAATAAAAAGATCACAGAAATGATCAAAACGAACATTTTTATTTCTCTCAAATTTTAAGCACGAATTTGTGAGCATCATCCTCGCCAAGATAATCCATCCACCTGACAGGTGTGGCATATAAAGAAGCTGACTAAACAGCATGATCATTACACAGGTGCACCTTGAGCTGGGGACAATAAAAAGCCACTCTAAAATGTGCAGTTGTGTCACAACAACACAATGCCACTGATGTCTCAAGTTTTTAGGCAGCGTGCAATTGGCATGCTGACTGCAGGAATGTTCAACAGAGCTGTAACCAGATTATTAAAATGTTAATTTCTCTACCATAAGCCACCTTCAATGTCATTTTAGAGAATTCGGTAGTACGTTCAACTGGCCTTACAACCGCAGACTGCCTCTGCGAGCAGGCCTTTCTAAATCGACCTGGCCCGGGTATCCTGGAAGGACACTGACCTCATCCCGTCAGTAGAGGATGCCTGGTCGTTCTTTAAAAGTGCCTTCCTCACCATCTTAAATAAGCATGCCCCTTTCAAAAAATGTAGAAACGGACCGTCATGTCCTCGCTAATGTGTCGATTATGTGTAGACACAATAACGGCTAGTAACAACTGCGTTTTGGGTAGGGCGACAGAGTCTGCCGCGCACTCTTCATTAATCAATCTTGTCAAACTAAGCACACGTAGTGTTGAGAGTGGGGATCTTTAAAAATATTGAACTCTACTAATGAACAACGCACTTCATTGAATAAAGATGTTATGGCAACTAAGTGACTATACAATAATATATATATACCTTTAGCTCAACTGGGTAGTGACTACCAAATATCTAGCTATATATAATAATACTGACATAGCAATATTGAAGATATGATTTGCTAATACGTAACGAGGAGAATAGTCACAAAAATAGATAATTTTTACATACTAAATTCAGTAATTATACAACCTTACTCCGCCTCAGAAAAAATAGATTTTAGTTGTATATACAAACAGATAGGTTGTATTCAATTCGTGTTTTCTCAAAAACATAGTGTTAGTTGGGCTCAAAATCCAATTACACCACCTGATTCTGCTCCATCTGTTATCCACATTATTACAAGGCGTGAAGTCTATGATATCAACGGTCTAGCAACTGGTCCCTTATTATATGTAAATTCAAAGAACTCCTTAGATGGTTTACAATCCAATGGGTATATAATTCACTATTCCAGAGACCTGCGCTACTGCCATTTTAGAAAGTTTCCGATGTTCACCACATCGAAACATCTCAACAAGGGAGAGTATGTCATGATGTAAACTGATCATTTAACTAAAGTGCTAAACGAGTTTCAATTGTATGATCACTCGTACTGTTCCATTAGATATAGAAGGGCTAGATGGCTTAATCCCCAACTAGAGTTCACTAGAACCTTTGTAACACCAAAAATGTAGCGATCAGACGTATACTGATGCGAATAGTCTACTATACCATGATTTCTAGATACTATCAGAAAGGTGCTAGAACGAATCAATCCTATGATGGAGGTTAAGAGACCCTATATAAACAGGGCTAGAGATTTCCATGACATGCTTATCTGCGACTGCTCACTTATCAGGGACATTACGCAGTGTTCCAATGGACTGTCAACTGAACTCACTCTAAACATAGGGTCTATAGAGTAGGTCCATGCATTTGTGACTCGAGAACCCTGAGGAAGTGGATAGGACGATTATCCCATGATGTCAATCACTCCTTGACCCCTCAACAATGTTGGATGATGGTAGTCTCAATCGATGGTTTTAACATGGGACTCAAAATGTGGCTGCAGATGAACCGAGCATTGATGTGTCACTGACTCAACCCAGGGCCTAAGTATGACCGATGGATAGTCTCTTATAGATGTTTCAACACAAGGGCTTATAACGTATCTTCCCATTGGATTGTAAGTGACCGTTTTTCACTACAACAGGAGCTCGACTATCACTAGGAACAGTTGTGATAACGCAAACATCTTCTATGGTCTGGTCACATACGTTCAGGTGACCAGGTAGCCACTCGGCATTTATACATACTATCAAGATTTGCTAAACGATGCTAGTATAATACTTAGCCCTAGTTCCAAACAAATCCCGCGTTTGCTATTTGTGTGTGCACAAATTAGACAGGAACATTAGGAATAACTTTCGTAGCCCACATCTATCAAAGGTAGTGTGCATCTTGACGTTGTCTCATATTAATGAATGTACATAGTAACGAAAATTAAAATCCTCGTTAAAGCCTCATCTCGATTTACAATATGATGGTGGATTTTCTGTTGTATGTGTTCTAATTCTGTTGAGGATCTTGTCTATTTTTACTCTTATCTTATCTCACCTCCTCGTGTACAAGTCGTCTAAGTTCATGACATGATACACTCGCAGGTATACATGAGGATACTATTTCAACTGGCCATAAACCTACTGCGTTTGTCAGCTTCTGACAGGGAGTACTAGAAAACAATCGTAAGCCATCAAAGAGTTGGGGGTCTTACAAGCTAAGATCACATCTAAACCCTCAACCACATATCAAAAATCCACTAACAAATGGTACAACTTTATGCTGAGCCATCCAAAACTATGAGATTCAAGGACCAATTACATGCTTTAAAATAGTCAATAAACCTGTTTAGTCATGTCAACTCTCGGGTAGTGCAGACAATTACTCGATATTATTATACCAATGTTATTTAAAGAAATATATCAAAGTAGGTCTATGTTATGGGATTCTCATAATACAATACTATAATTTCCCGTCAGCAATGTGAGTTCGCAAAACTTGTAGTACCATTATCATTTAACGGTAGATTTTCTTTACACAGTCGTCTTATGCATCTTGGTTACTTAACAATGGGTCGAGTTAGCGTCAATTACTATTCAGAACCTCCAATTAGGTATTCTTATCTCTTTATAGGTCAATAGTATCGAAGCTCTCTGAGGGTATAGTCAAATAACTATGGCCTACGTGTCCACTTACTAGCCCTACGGGGTTCCTTTTATAATAGGCCTGATCGGGCAGATCGCTGTAGTACATAATACGCCTAAACGTGGGTCCTCGGACACTTTATACTAGATAGGCTCACTTAACGGGGTGTTCCTAATGAGCTCACCATACACGGGGCTATCTTTATATACCGTACAGCGCGGTGGTCCTGTTAATACGCGGTAGCTCCGAAGGTGTCACTTATCTATATGCCTGTCTTCCGTGGGCTCTCACCTCTGAGGGTTTATCACGGCGTCACGGCGGGGTCCACCCTCTTTCACTCACGCGACCTAGTCGGGAGCTGCTTACACCTTACTACTCTATTACCAATCTGACTCGAGTGGTTCGTTTTATTAGATAAGGTCTGTCTGCAATCACGGGGCCAGGGCTCGCATCCAATTTACTATATTTTGTGAACCAGCACGGGCTGCCACTAACTGTGGTAGTCGCGGATACCTTTACTATATGCTCTACTCTCTCAGGCCGTTGTTAGGCTTGTCAACATTTTAGGGTCAATGCACTAACTTAATTACCCTGTTAGGTGTTCATACTTGATAGGTCAAAGCCTATACCAGGTGGTCCTTACTCATAGCCATTACGGCATTGCATCTTAGGGGAGGACCCTAATGCTATCATCTATTTGTTTTAGAGACCAGCATTAGGAGCTGGCAAGTGTGTAAGGTCAATACTCTACTATATTATTCTCGTTTAACGCAGTCAACTGTTGTAGTTCTCAGAGAATAACTTATGTTGTTATCAATTTATCATCTAAGCTTAATGGCTGTCTATATTGTACATGCTTATGGAGCTAAATGTTTAACCGTGTACCCCAATTAGCTCGCGTTGCATAAACCTGAATGAGACTCTAATTTATTCTAGATACAAGAGTTCGCTTCAGTCTTTTGTGTTACATCTGTTGAAAAGTACAAAATACCTATGTTTCATCCAGTAGCTATTGTCATACTGTATCACACCATTATCTATATTTTTAATAGCTACCTTAGATGGTCCATACGCATGTAGTTCTATTTGTAGTATTCCTTCCTTTCTATTTGAAATAGCTGGCAAGGTCTATAGACAGGTTCAGAATTACTATTCACTCCTAGGCATTGGCAGAGCCTGAGTACTGTCAACGGACTGTGAAATGAGAACCCTTGAGCTTGCTCGATAAGCATGAGGTACTTCTACAATATCACATTATCATTGTATATCACGTAAGCTAAACTTAGAATGAACTCTGTGAGCAGACAGTCAAACTTGGTAGTAGAATCTATATTTTTATTACCTGAAATTGAGCGTGTCTCGACCACTAGAAGTCATTACTATTTACCTAGCTGTCACTGTAGTCAATACTATTTAAACGAAAAATATAAGGAGATAGAATTAACTAAATCTGATAGTACACCAGATGTTGCTGGCCACGTTGCTTGTACATAAATTATTACGTAGTTCAATCCTTCAAGAGACACTCTTTCGCCATGTCCTGCTTTGTCGGCCTTGTGGAGAGCTAGAGTGCGGGGCCTAGGGAGGGCTAGTTCTTAATTAGTCTATCGTAGCTGCTCGCATACTTCCTTGAAGCTTGCCTTTATACCTTGGAAAAACGCGAGACAATATACCAAGGAGGTGTTCTCATTATTGTTTGAACGTATTATCCTTTGATGCTCATCTTATAGTATTTTCTGTCTCTGTATTAGGGTCCTTTTCCTCGACTTTTTCTCTCTCAAATATCCCTTTTGCTGTTAGGAAATGGAATAGTCTAGAGAAGTTTCAACTCTCTTCAAGAATCACAACTGCACCGCTGACAAGGATGTGGTGTGTTTCTTTCTTTTGCCCTCAATGTGCTAGATATTATGCTCATAGAAGGTTTTTCCGCCCACTTTTTATTTGTATATGAGATATCTGAAAGTCATTTTATGTAAAACAGCCCAGAAATTGTGGTGTGACATCATACATCTATGACAAGTTGCACTCAGAACACCGTCCGAAAGCGTGTTCTTGCGGAAGGCGCCTTTGACGGGTATCGTCACCCTTTTTACAGTCATGTTCATCAGGTCTAAGTATGTGATTTATACATATTGAATGCTTTAGTTACAAGGAGTTTGATTTAGCAACGTAAATTAACAGTTTTTTCATGTGTAAAACCCCTTTATGAGAATTTGCACTTAGTTTAAACCTGTTGGTTCGCTCCGTCCTCTCCGGCCCGACCGTGCTCTACTTTGCCAAATGTAACTTTCTCGTATTGCTCCCCACCAATAACCACGACCCAAATACACTGTATGGTTAGTATTTCCCCGCCTGTGTGTATGTCATGATTATGAATCATTGATCCCTCTCAAGCGTTACAGTGCGATAGTGGTCATTTTTGGGGATCCTATGGGCTCAGAGATGGATAATGAATGTTCTTTGTACACATCGAGGTGAGAGGAGTGTGCTTCTAGTTGGGAAAGACTCAGAGTATTAAACAAGAGCTCAATAACTACAGTTCGAGGGGCAGGCGCAAAATTTACGAAACTATCTGGATGTACACAGGTATCCAATGCAGAACCAGATCAATAATCATCTCGACTTGGTCATTCTTTATCATACTCCACAACTAATGGCGTGACCCATCGGCATTTACAACAAAAACAAACACTACGAAAATCTTTTTGAGGTAAGTCTTAGCTAGAGAGGGTAAACAGTTTTCCCTACTTATACATGTGGGGGGTGGTACAGTGAGATAAAATCTTTACAGTTTCGCTCATTTTCGTGAATGATAAACCATCATACGCATTAAAATCGCTACTCTAAAATTACCTTCTCGCCAGTGGGAGTTCAACAAGTGTGAACGCTGGCCCGCATACTTGGCACTGCTAGTATACAAAACGTAAAAACACACGGAGAACAGACCACCAAGTTCAGTCAAGAGGAGTAAGTTATGGAGCTTTCGTTTGGTATGGGATCAGCAGAACACAGCTAAATGTTATAATGTAAACTAGGTAGGGACACGTGGAATTCGAGAGAGAAGTAAATTGAGTCGTAGGAGCTGGTGACCACCAACTTGTTAAAGCTCTCATTGATCACGGGTGCTGTCAGAATTTAATACCAACACGGAGAAGGACATGAGGATAGGTGGGCAGGAGGAATAGAGCGGAGAGAGATGATTTTGTACAGTGACATTCGTCGACATGTTCTGTCACGCTTGTACTCGTCGTAGGGATAGTTGTCAGTTTTACGAGGGTATGTTTTTGGCAGCGGTGAGTGAAGGAGGCTTGTTGCGAAATAGGAAGCTGATTCTAGATAATTTGGATTGGAGATGCTTAATATGAGTCTGGAAGGAAAGTTTATAGTCTAGCCAGACACCTAGGTATTTATAGTTGTCCACATATTCTAAGTCAGAACCGTCCGAGAGGGGATGCTAGCGGGCGGGCAGCGATCGGTTGAAAGAGCATGCATTTAGTTTTACTAGACATTTAGAGCAGTTGGAGGCCACGGAAGGAGAGTTGTATGGCATTGAAGCTTGTTTGGAGGTTTGTTACACAGTGTCCAAAGAAGGGCCAGATGTGTACAGAATGGTGTCATCTGCGTAGAGGTGGATCAGAGAATCACCAGCAGCAAGAGCGCCATCATTGATATATACAGAGAAAAGAGTCGGCCCGAGAATTGAACCCTGTGGCACCCCCATAGATACTGCCAGAGGTCTGGACAACAGGCCCTCTGGTTTGACACACTGAACTCTATCAGAGAAGTAGTTGGTGAACCAGGCAGGCAGTCATTAGAGAAACCAAGGCTGTTGAGTCTGCCGATAAGAATACGGTGATTGACAGAGTCGAAAGCCTTGGCCTTGGCCAAATTTCTGTTTGAATAGATAGCCTTTGCTTTCCTTAAATGACTGTGTTTATTGGTTCCTGACTTCCCTGAAAGTTGCATATCGTGGGGGCTATTCGATGCTAGTGTAGTATGCCACAGGATGTTTTTGTGCTGGTCGAGGGCAGTCAGGTCTGGAGTGAACCAAGGACTATATCTGTTCTTAG
>NW_019943046.1:226617-233166 GCF_002910315.2 Salvelinus sp. IW2-2015 | reverse complement strand
CTGTCAATGTAGTCAATACTATTTACCTTAAGCGTCAACTGATCAGCATACTATTTACCTTAGCTGTCAAAAGACTGGTAGTCAATACTATTTACCTTAGCTGTCAACTGTTAGTCAAATATACTATTTACCTTTAGCTGTCAACTGTAGCAATACTATTTACCTTAGCTGGTCAACTTAGTCAATCATTCCTTAGCTGGTCAACTGTAGTCAATACTATTTTACCTTTAGCTGTCAACTGTAGTCAATAATTTAGCTAGCTGTCAACTGTAGTCAATATATTACCTTAGCTGTCAATCTTAGTCAATACTATTTACCTTAGCTGTCAACTGTAGTCAATCTATTTACCTTAGCTGTCAACTGTAGTCAATAACTTATTTACCTTAGCTGTCACTGTAGTCAATACTATTACCTTAAACTGTCAACTGTAGTCAATTACATACTTTATCCTTAGCTGTCAACTGTAGTCAATACTATTTACCTAGCTGTCAACTGTAGTCAATACTATTTACTTAGTGTCAACTGTAGTCAATACTATTTACCTTACTGATCAACTTCGTCAATTAGTACCTTAGCTTCAACGTATCAACTATTTACCTAGCTGTCAACTGTAGTCAATACTATTTACCTTAGCTGTCAACTGTAGTCAATACTATTTACCTAGCTGTCAACTGTAGTCAACTATTTACCTTAGCGCCAAGCTGTAGTCAATAAACTATTTACCTAGCTGTCAACTGTAGTCAAACTAACTATTACCTTAGCTGTCAACTTATGTCACGTAGTCAATACTATTACCTTAGCTTGTCAACGTAGTCAAACTAACCCTAGGCTTCAACTCTAAGGTAAATAGTATTGACTACAGTTGACAGCTAAGGTAAATAGTATTGACTACAGTTGACAGCTAAGGTAAATAGTATTGACTACAGTTGACATCTAAGGTAAATAGATCAACATACATGGCATTTCCTTTTAAACTTGCTTTTCTCTGGGAATACTTTAGCATTCTCATTCTGACCTTTCACACAACCAGTACATCCTTACGTGGTGATTTGGGTTGTTGTTCAACAGTAGATGTGCTGTTCGGTGCTCTGAGATTCCCAAAAACWAAATATATATATATCTTTAGCAGTAAGACCTTGTTAAACCCATCGGTAGGCAATAGAAAAACGATGATCTGAATGCTAAAGATGATTATTTTGTTTTGATGAAATTCAGATTAGAGGAGGAAGCAGATTAGAGGAGGAAGCAGATTAGAGGAGGAAGCAGAACTACAACCTGTGTGTACTGTATGGAGTCAGACGTCATTATACTATAATTACTGTTTCAGGAGCCCAGATCTTTTTTAACCTTTGGGGTTTAGACTTGAGTTGGGCTTGGTGGCTGGTCTAAGGACCGATGTCTGTAGGGCTGCTCTTAGACCATAGGCTGTACACCGGAGCACTATACATTCCTATGGTATTTACAGTGGGGTCCTAAATCATTGACACCTTTGATAAAGATGTGCAAAAGTGACTATACATAATAAATAAGTGACTACATATTAAATAATTAAAATATTGAGATATATTGTATGCAACAAAAATAGATATTTTAAACTAATTTAAAAATCGCTCAGAAAAATAGATTTTGTTTAAACAAGTATTTTTTTCTCAAAAAGGTAGGGGTCAAAATTATTACCACCCTGTTTTCAATAGGGAAGTGGGATACAGTCAGGCTGCCCTTTTGAATTCAAATCAGATGTTTTCAATGGGTTTCACATCCAGAGACTGGCTACTGGCTAGAGTTCCATGATGTCACTGACATATACACGTATGTTTAGTTCATCAGCAGACGTTCTCATCACACCTCAGTGCCATTCCAGACCTCTGATAACCATTCAGGAAAGAAAGGGGCCACAAAATCGATGAATCTCTATAAAAACTAAATGTATTGAAAAGTATTTTGTATTTCGAAAATAACAAAATGACCATTTTGCGAAAGTATCTTGTTACAGAATACATTGGAGTGTAGTTTTTAGTGAAATTAAAACATTTACAAAATACATTAAGTAATTGAAACAACATATTTCAAATCAGGCTAACAGAAATATAGCCCACTCTGCCAACAGTAGGCCATAGGTTCCTACGCTTAGGACTTAATTAAGACCCCGTTAGGGCTATAAGGACCCCGTAGGCTAAAGGACCCCGTAGCCTATAAGGAACCCCGTTAGGCTATAAGGACCCGTAGGCTAAAGGGCCTGTATACAAATGGGGTCTGAAAGTATTGACACGGCTGAGGTTAAGATGAGCACTAATTACCGTATAAAATAAATCCATACGAGCTATATTGTATAGTCCAAAAAAATGGCGGTATTATTTTATACAAATAACATTGCCAGGAAGGACATTTTGTCTTTAAACAAGTAATCTATTTTATTTGTGGCTAATTAACCATTGTTCTAGTGGATTTGTCGTGTGCTTGGGTTATTGTCTTCTGGAAGACCCACTATTGTGGTCATGTTCCCGTCTCCTGTCAGATGCAACCAGGGTTTTGGCTAGAAGTGTCCTAATAAAAAAAAAAAAAAAAAAAAAAAAAAAAAAGAAACAAAAGGACATTACCAAGCAAGCTTACCCAGGAGAAGCAAAAGACCCCAAACATCCCAAAATCCACATCAATTACTTACACGAGTCGGGGTTATTTTCTGCCTCATACATTTCTTCATTTAGACACCAAAAACCCCCAACTTACTGGTGGGCTGGCCAAGTATTTCCTATGTTCGTCATCCCAACAATGTAAACGTCGGATTTGATAAATGGAATTTGCACGTGGATTGTAACCGTTGGCTCTGGTCAGTGCATGAACATAGAAGATGTTCTTTCCACTGTCCTGAGGCCCTTGTAAGGTCAGTGACATCATGGAAACTCTAGCCCTTGTTAAGATCAGTGACATCATGAACTCTAGCCCTTGGTTAAGGTCAGTGACCATATGGAACTCTAAGCCCTTGTTAAGCGTCAGTGACATCATGGGAACTCTAGCCCTTGTTAATGTCAGTACATCATGAACTCTAGCCCTTGTTTAAGATCATGACATCATGGAAACACTTCTAGCCCTTGTTAAGGTCAGTGACATCATGCGGTCTCTACCCTTGTAAGATCCAGTGGGACATCATGGAACCTCTAGCACTTGTTAAGATCAGTGACATTTTGCATGAACTCTAGCCCTTGTTAAGGTCCAGTGACATCATGGAACTCTAGCCGCTTGTTAAGGTCAGTGACATTTCATGTAACTTAGCCCTTGTTAAGATCAGGAAGACATCATGGAATCTAGCCCTTGTTAAGGTCAGTGACCATCATGGGAACGCTAGCCCTTGTTAAGATCAGTGACATCATGGAACTCTAGCCATTGTTAAGGTCAGTGACATCTGGAACTCTAGCCCTTGTTAAAGATCAGTGAACATCATGGAACTCCTAAGCCATTGTTAAGGTCAGTGACATCAAGGGTCTCTAGCCCTTGTTAAGTCCCAAGTGACATTCATGTCTCTAGGCCCTTGTTAGCGTCAGTGACATCATGGCGTCTCTAGCCTTGTTGAGGTCAGTGACATCATGGGTCTCTAGCCCTTGTTGAGGTCAAGTGACATATGTAACTCTAAGCCCACTTGTTGAGGTCAGTGACCATCATGGAACTCTAGCCCTTAGTTAAGGTCAGTGACATCATGGAACTCTAGCCCTTGTTGAGGTCAGTGACATCATGGAACTTCTAGCCCTTGTTGAGGTCCAGTGACATCATGGAACTCTAAGCCCTTGTTGAGGTCAGTGACATCATGGAACTCTAGCCATTGTTGAGGTCAGTACATCATGTGAAACTCTAGGCCCGTGTTAAGGTCAGTGACATCATGGAACTCTAGGCCATGATTAAAGGTCAGTGACATCATGGAACTCTAGCCATTGTTAAGGTCAGTGACATCATGGAACTTCTAGCCCTTGTTAAGGTCAGTGACATCATGAACTCTAGCCTTGTTAAGGCAGTGACATCATGGAAAACTCTAGCCCTGTTAGGTCAGTGACATCATGCGAACTCTAGCCTTTAAGGTCAGTGACATCATGGAATCGTAGCCCTTGTTAAGGTCAGTGACATCATGGAACTCTAGCCCTATGTTAAGCGTCAGTACATCATGGAACTCTAGGCCCTTTTAAGGCAGTGACATCATGGAACTCATAGCCCTTGTGAGGTCAGTGGACATTCATGGAAACTCTAGCCCTTCGTTAAGTCGTGACATCATTGGAACTCTAGCCCTTGTTAAGCGTCATACATCATTGACTCTAGCCCTTGTTAAGGTCAGTGACATCATGGAACTCTAGCCATTGTTAAGGTCAGTGACATCATGGAACTCTAGCCATTGTTAAGGGCAGTGACATCATGGAACTCTAGCCATTGTTAAGGTCAGTGACGATCATGGAAACCTCATAGCCCTTGTTAAGATCAGTGACCATCATGAACTCCGAGCCAGTAGCCAGTCTCTGGATGTGAACAACCCATTGGAAAACATCTGATTTGAATTTCAAAAGGGCAGCCTGAACTGCTATCCAACTTCCCTATTTGAAAAAGGAGGTGGTAATAATTTTGACCCCTTCCGTACCTTTTTGAGAACAAATACTTGTTTAAACCAAAAAGCATATTTTTTTCTGAGCGATTTATTAAATTATTTAAATATCTTATTTTTGTTGCATAATATATCTCTATTTTATTATTTAATATGTAGTTCACTTATATTATTTGTATATCACTTTGCACATCTTTATCAAAGGTGTCCAATGATGTGGACCCCACTGTAAATCCATACGGAATGTTAGTGCTCCGGTGTACAGCCTATGGTCTAAGAGCAGCCTAACAGACATCGGTCCTTAGACCAGCCACCAGAACTCAAGTCTAAACCCCAGAAGGTTAAAAAGATCTGGGCTTCCTGAAACACCAGTAATTTATAGTATAATGTGACGTACTGACTCCATACAGTAACACAGGTTGTAGTTCTGCTTCCTCCTCGTAATCTGCTTCCTCCTCTAATCTGCTTCCTCCTCTAATTTGAATTTCATCAAAACAAAATAATCATCTTTAGCATTCAGATCATCGTTTTTCTTATTGCCTACCGATGGGTTTAACAAGTCTTAGCTGCTAAGATATATATATATAAATTTAGTTGTTTGGGGAATCTCAGAGCACCGAACAGGCCATCTACTGTTGAACAAGAACCCAGATCACTCACTAAGGATAGTACTGGTTGTGTGAAACGGTCAGAATGAGAATGCATAAAGTATATCCCAAGCAAAAGCAAGTTTAAAAGGAAATGGCCTGTGATATGTTATTATTTACCTTGATGTCAACTGTAGTCATACTATTGTACTTGCTTGTCAAGTGTTACTATAACGCTTGAATTACTTAGGTCTAATGTTACATTTACCATTAGCTGTACACTGTAGTCAATACTATTTGAGCCTTAGGCTGTCAACTGTAGTCATACTTATTTCCTTAGCTGTCAACTGTAGTCAATACTCATTTCGCTTTAGCTGTTCAATGTAGTGACAATACTATTACCCTTAGCTGTAACTGTAGTCAATACCTATTTACCTTAGCCTGTCAACGTGTCAAATTTAGTCGTCAATGTAGTCACTAACTTTTACCTTAGCTGTCAACTTGGTAGTCAATACTAATTTACCCCCTTAAGCTGTCAACTGTAGTCAATAACTATTACCTTACTGTCAACTGTAAGTCAATACTATTTACCTTAGTGTCCTGATCACCTATCATAGCTGCACTGTAGTCAATACTATTTACCTTTAGCTGTCAAACTGGTAGTCCACAATACATTTACCTTAGCTGCAACTGGTTGTCAATACTATTTACCTTAGCTGTCAAACTGTAGTCATACGACTTTTACTTAGCGGTCAACTGTATCACATATATTTGACTTAGCTGGTCAACGGTAGTCGAAACGATTTACCTTAGCTGTAACTGGTAGTCAATACTATTTACCATTAGGCTGTCAACTGTAGTCATTTACCAGTAACGTAGCAATATATTTACCCTTAGCTGTCAAACTGTAGTCAATACTATTTACCTTAGTTGTCAACTTGTAGTCAACTACTATTTACCATTAGCTGGATACTGTTAGTCAATACTATTTTACCTTAAGCTGTCAACTGTGTCATGTGACTATACCCTTAGCTGTCAAACTGTAGTCAAATTACTAGCTGTACAGTCTTATGTCAGCTGTCAACTGTAGTCATCTTACATTAAGTCATGTAGCATATTTTACCTTAGCTGTCACTGTAGTCAATACTGATTTGACCTTTAGCTTGGGTGTTCAACGTTAGTTCAATACTATTTAGCTTAGCTGTCAACGTGTAGTGACGAATATATTACCTAAGCTGTCAACTGTGAGTGCAATGACTATTAACCTAGCTGTCAGAGCTGTAGGTCAATACCTATTTACCTTACGTCAACTGTAGTCCGAATACTAGTTTACCGTGTAGGCTGGTCAGACTTTAGTCAATTACATCTCCTCTTCTTTTTTTT
>NW_019943046.1:220860-226592 GCF_002910315.2 Salvelinus sp. IW2-2015 | reverse complement strand
GTAAAAATGAAGAACTGCAAAGCATGCTGAGTATTATTTGAATGAGCTCCGCCCCAGAAAAAAAAGGAAAAATAATAATAATACCCAGTGTGCTTTGCAGTTCATTTTGGTCACTCAAGCCTTCCGCATCCTTCGGTTTGGCAGGCGCCTGGCTAAACTAGTGTGCTCGCATACTTCCTTAAGTCCTTTCCTTGAAAAACGAGAAAAAAAAAGTGGCAATAGTACTATTTGTCCATCTTAAGATGCCGTAGCCACTTCCTCAAAATATTTAGAATGGATCTAAKATAACTCAAGAAATYCGTCATTGSCGTTTTTTTGCCRAGGAGATCCTAGTCCCGCAATTTTAGAAAAAAAACAGCCCAAAATGTCATCATAATATACATGCACCAACCGTCCGAAGCGTTTGGGAAGGGMAGCGGACGCCTTTACAGTCAGTTCAACTAAGGTAGATAACATATCACAGTCATAGCAAGTAAAACGTTTCTGGAACCATTGCTGAGGATSTTGTTGCTGTTCGGACCGCCTACTTGCAAATGTATTTCTGTATACAAATACAAAATACATGTATTTTAAGTATTTTGTCGTTTATTTTTGATACATTGATCTTTAAGGTATTTTGTCATTTTTTTTGCCAATTCTTGACTGTAGGGGGCTTCAGGGAGTCGATTTACAAGAAACAACGGCAGCCAATTTACATTTTTTCAGAACAGTACACCTCTCTCTTCCCGAAAATGGCTGCCATCACAAACTGGAAGTCTTGTATCAGGGAACATTCACTACATGTGGGGGGGGGTCTGATATCTTTATTAGTTTCGGAATGAACCCAAGCTAAAGTCCTGAAACCCAGCGTGCAGAGTGGAGCCCCCTCTGCACTGCTAGTATACCAACGTAAAAACACACGGAAGAACAGAAAACACACGGAAGAACAGACAACGAGGCCGTCTCAGTCAGGAGAGTAGAGGTTTAGGAAAGAAAATGTAATTTAACACTAGAGAAGGAAAGGAACCGTAACAGATGTCATACCAAAAAAATAAGTAAACCTAGTTAAAGGGATAGTCCAGGATTTTGGCAATGAGGTCCTTTATCTACTTTCCTACAGTTAGATGAACTCGGGGATACCATTTTTATGTCTCTGTGTTCAGTTTGAAGAAAGTTGCTAACTAGCATTAGCGCCAATGACTGGAAGTCTATGGTATATGCTAGCAGACCCGATAGCGTTCCAGTCATTCTGCTAATGCTAGTTAGCAATTGCGCTAGCACTAGTTAGCAACTTTCTTCAAACTGAACACAGAGACATAAAAATGGTATCCACAGTTCATCTAACTCTGTGAAGTAGAAAAGGACCTCATTGCCAAAATCCTGAAGTATCCCTTTAAGTCATTTCTATATTATGCAAATATTGTTTTTCTGATTTGGATCAGGGTTTATGAAACTATGATGTGGGTGTCATTCTGAGGAACAGAGGAGAGGGGGGGGACTACTGCTGCTTCTGAAGCAGCTTCTCTGCGTTGGAACTCAAGCTTCTGGCCTGCTTCACACAGTCTTCCTCACTGTGAGGAGGAGATAGCGGAGGAAGAGGTAAAGAACCAAGAAATTAAAGGGATGGAGAAATGGAAACATAAAAGAAAGTAGCGATGGATAGAACAGAAAGAGAGTGAAAGAGGAAGAAGGTAGTTATTAAGCCCTGAAAAGAACACATGTTTAGATTAGATCTGAGAGTCTAAAACACTGGCAAGAGTCTGTCCAAAGCATTGTCAGATTCTCTCTCAATCCAGGATTGGTCTTCATCTGGGTCCATGAAATCCATCCCAAATGCTTTGGGTAAACTCCAGTCCTATTATTCTGAGTAAGTAAGACTGCGGTGTATGAGTAGTGTAGCCACCGGTGTATGAGTTAGTGTAGACACGGTGTAGAGTAGTGTAGCTACCGGTGTAGAGTAGTGTAGACTACCGTGTAGAGGTAGTGTTAGAACTACGGTGTAGAGGCTATGTAGACTACCGGTGTAGAGTTAGTGTAGACTACGCGTGTAGAGTAGTGTCGAACTACGGTGTAGAAGTAGGTGTAGACTACGTGTAAGAGTAGTGTAGACTGACGCGGTGAGAGTAAGTGTAGATCGATACCGGGTGAGAGTAGTGTAGACTACCGTGCTACATGGTAGTGTGAGACTACCGGTGTAGAGTAGTGTAGACGTACCGTGTAGCAGGTAGTTAGAGCTACCGGTTGTACAGTAAGGTGTAGACTAACCGGTGTAGGAGTAAGTGTAAGACTACCGGGCGTAGTAGGTAGACTACCTTCGGCGTTAAGAGTAATAGTGTAGACTACCCCGGTCTATTACGAGGCGTAGAGTAGTGTAGACTACCGGCGTGAGTGAGTTGTATACTTACCTTGATAGTGATCCTGGTGTAGAGTAAGTGTAGACTAGGCCTGGGTGGTAGGTAGTGTAGACTAGAGTAGTATAATATACGTCGGTGTAGGATAGTAGCCCTAAGTAGTCGGGGCTCTGCCATGAAACCATTTTCAACTGGTGTCCCAAATGTAAAAAGTTTAATCACAACAGCAAACATAGGCGAGACCAGAAAGCAGATTGTTTTAATTGATGACTAAAGCAGATGTTTTTAATTGCTTGATAAAGCAGATGTTTAAATTGATTGATAAGCAGAATGTTTTTAGATTGGATTATGAAGCCATATTATATTATTTTCATTTTTTATTTATCCGTTATTTTTTACCAGCTAGTTTGACTGAGAACAGCATTCTCAATTTGCAGCAACGACCTGGGGAATAAGTTACAGGGGAGAGGAGGGGGAATGAGGCCAATTGTAAACTGGGGATGTATTAGGTGACCTGATGGTTGAGGCCAGATTGGGAATTTTGCCGACACCGGGTTAACACCCTACTCTTACGATAAGTGCATGGGATCTTTAATGACCTCAGAGAGTCAGACCCCGTTTAACGTCCATCCGAAAAGACGGCACCTACACAGAGCAGTGTCCCAATACTGCCTGGGGCATTGGGTTGTTTTAGACAGAGAAAGAGTGCCTCCTCTGGCCTCCAACACCACTTCCAGCAGCATCTGTCTCCATCCAGGGCTGACAGGACCAACCCTGCTTAGCTCAGAAGCAAGCCAGCAGTGGTATGCAGGGTGGTATGCTGCAATTGATTGATAAGCCGATATTGAATTGATTGATAAAGCCTATATTGAAATTGATTGATAAACCTATTGAATTGATTGATAAAGCCTATATTGAATTGAGTATTAATAGTCTCTATATGATATGTTGAAGTTCCTATATTTGAGCCTATATATTGTATTTTGTGCTTATTCTTTTGAAGCACATGCTATGTGCTAGAAACAAATGACCCTTTTAAAACATTGTTTATGTTGATACAAAAACCTGACATTTGAAATTAAAGTTATTTGTGGAATATAAGGTTTCCACATTGTGAAGAAAAGAAAAAAAACACTATTTTCCTATTGAGATGCAGTACATTTAAATGGAACACTGTCTCTTTAAGAACATCAGGTTTGTGAGTGACATCACAAGAGAGATCAGTCATTCCTTTATTGCAGTGGTCAGTAACATTTTCTGAGTCAAAATGTAAGCTGAGATCTACTGGTCTGATAAAACATGTAAAAACACATGACTTATTCAAACCAGTTCTGTAGCAATGAGGTTTTGTGCAGTAAGCTATAGGCCCAATACATWATCACCGTAAATTGGCTATGCTTGAATTGCTCTGCCAATGTTTTTCTTCTCAGACCATTTAACTTGAGATACCAGTAATAGATAGACAATTAGACAATTATTCTATTACTTGTGAGGCACAGCTGAGTGAGCATAAATTACATTTTTTATTTTAATGGACTGATGGTGCCTGCATCTGATGGACAGTTTAAACAGAGGGAGGGAGAGAGCAGCAGAGGATCTTCCTCTCACCATCTGTCCCTCCCTCCACTGAAACTGACCAAAAGAGGGACACTGTCTTCCAGCTGACTGCGAAACTCGAGTCGCATTATTTTGACTAAGATGTCGCCGGAGAAGAAGGCTGATGTTTTACGTGTTGATGATTACCGACAACGACGAGACAGCCTATAGGGAGGTCAGAGACCTGGCAGGGTGGTGCCAGGACAACAACCTCTCCCTCAACGTGACCAAGACAAAGGAGCTGATTGTGGACTACAGGACAAGGAGGACCGAGCACGCCCCCATTCTCATCGACGGGGCTGTAGTGCAGCAGGTTGAGTGCTTCAAGTTCCTCGGTATCCATATCACCAACAAACTAACATGGTCCAAGCACACCAAGACAGTCGTGAAGAGGGCACGACAAAACCTATTCCCCCTCAGGAGACTGAAAAGATTTGGCATGGGTCCCCAGATCCTCAAAAGGGTCTACAGCTGCACCATCGAGAGCATCCTGACTGGTTGCATCACTGCCTGGTATGGCAACTGCTCGGCCTCCGACCGCAAGGCACTACAGAGGGTAGTGTGTACGGCCCAGTACATCACTGGGGCCAAGCTTCCTGCCATCCAGGCCCTCTACACCAGGCGGTGTCAGAGGAAGGCCCTACAAATTGTCAAAGACTCCAGCCACCCTAGACATAGACTGTTCTCTCTGCTACCGCACGGCAAGCGGTACCGGAGCGCCAAGTCTTGGTCCAAGAGGCTTCTAAACAGCTTCTACCCCCAAGCCATAAGCCTCCTGAACATCTAGTCAAATAGCTACCCAGACTATTTGCATTTCCCCCCACCCTCTTTTACCCCGCTGCTACTCTCTGTTGTTATCATCTATGCATAGTCACTAATAACTCTACCTACATGTACATATTACCTCAACTAACCGGTGCCGCCGCACATTGACTCTGTATCAGTACCCCCCTGTATATAGTCTCGCTATTTTACTGCTGCTCTTTAATTACTTGTTACTTTTATTTCTTATTCGTATTTTTTTAAACTGCGTTGTTAGTTAGCGGCTCGTAAGTAAGCATTCCACTATAACACCTGTTGTAGTTGGAGCATGTGACTAATAAAATGTGATTTGATATTTCTGCCTCAATGCACAAATTCCTGTTGTTACTCCTATGACCAGAGAAAGTGAAATATTCCTCGATATTAAAAAGACAAGTCGCTAATAATAACAAGTGGAGGTTATCGCTATACATTCATCTGCAGCGGGAATAGGGAGACCACGCATTTTATGGATCATAAATATATTGTCAGTGTTGAAAAACAACAAACATGAACTTACTCATAAAAACAGCAGCTCGTTGCTGAATTCGTTGACAGTCTCTAGGACTGGTTTTAAACTTCATTTTTTTTTTAAATCTCAGAGTATCACATTTTCTGTGCGTTCAAGGAAACTGCAGACACCGTAATCTGAACCATCTGATTGGCCAGCCATAGGCCTATAGGTGCACTTGATTTGTTTTCCGGGCCCGGGCCGTATGACCCTCAGGCAGCGGTACAGTGAAGCCCGGGTCGTATGACACTCAGGCAGCGGTACAGTGAAGCCCGGGTCGTATGACCCTCAGACAGCTCTGAGGTCATACGACCCGGCTTCACTGTACGCTGTCTGAGTTCATACGACCCGGGCTTCACTGTACCGCTGTCTGAGTGTCATAACGACCCGGGCTTCACTGTACCGCTGCTGAGTGTCATAGACCGTACCGGCTTCAACTGTACCGCTGTCCTGAGTGTCATATCGACCCGGGCTTCACGATGTAATCCTGACAC
>NW_019943046.1:209827-215303 GCF_002910315.2 Salvelinus sp. IW2-2015 | reverse complement strand
ACTCCTCCACATTCTCGCATACTCGCTGAGGGTCACTACGAAACCGGGCTTCACTTACCGCTGTCTGAGGTCATACGACCGCGGCTTCACTGTACCGCTGCTGAGGTCATAACGACCCGGGCTTCACTGTACCGCTGTCTGAGGGCATACGACCCGGGCTTCACTGTACCGCTGTCTGAGTGTCATACGACCCGGGCTTCACTGTACCGCTGTCTTGAGTCATACGACCCGGGCTTCACTGTACCGCTGCGCTAGTGTCATACGACCCGGGCTTCACTGTACCGCTGCTCTGAGTGTCATAGACCCGGGCTTCAACTGTACCGCTGCCTGAGTGTCATAAGACCCGGGCTTCACTGTACCGCTGTGCTGAGTGTCATACGACCCAGGGCTTCACTTTACCGCTGCCTGAGTGTCATACGACCCGGGCTTCACGATGTACCTGCTGTCTGAGCTGGTCATACGACCCGGGCTTCACTGTACCGCTGTCTGAGGGTCATACGACCCGGGCTTTCACTTACCGCTGTCTGAGGGTCATACGACCCGGCTTCACGTGTACCGCTGTCTGAGTGTCATACGACCCGGGCTTCACTGTACCGCTGTCTGAGTGTCATACGACCCGGCTTCACTGTACGCTGTCTGATGGTCATACGACCCGCGGCTTACACCTGGTACCGCTGTCTGCAGCGTCATACGACCCGGGCTTCACTGTTACCGCTGCCTGAGGTCATACGACCCGGGCTTCACCTGTACCGCTGCCTGAGGGTCATACGACCCGGCTTCACTGTACCGCTGTACTATCCAGCGGTACAGTGAAGCCCGGGTCGTATGACCCTCAGACAGCGGTACAGTGAAGCCCGGGTCGTATGACCCTCAGACAGCGGTACAGTGAAGCCCGGGTCGTATGACCCTCAGGCAGCGGTACAGTGAAGCCCGGGTCGTATGACTCGGGCTCTCAAATGCACTACACACTCCATCAGGCCTCTAAACGCCATTTCCACTCCACCTACACTCAGCTCTAAATCACTTACACTCAGCTCTAAGTCAATACACACTACATCAGGCTCTACAGTGCACTACACAACTACCACTCAAGGCTCTAAAAGGCACTACACACTCACTCAGGGCTCTTAAAGTGCACTCCACTTACACACTAACTCAGGGCTCTCAAAGTTGCATTCCAACTCACTCAGCGCTCTAAAGCGCACTACAACCCACCACTACACTCAGCTCTAAGTGCACTACACCACTACATCAGGCTCTTAAAGTTGCACACACACTACACTCGAGGCTCTACAAATGCACTACACACACACTCAGGTCTCTAAGATGCAACTCCCACACAATCACTACACTCAGGCTCTAAATCACATCCACTACACCACTACACTCAGGCTCTAAAGTGCACCACTTCACACATACACTCGCTCTAAAGTAGCACTACACACTACACTCAGGGCTCCTAAAGTCCACTACAACACTACCTCAGTGGCTCTAAGTGCACTACCACACTACACTCAGCCTCTAAAGTGCACTCCACTACACACCTACACTCGGGCACTAAAGTCACTACACACTATATACAGGGCTCTACACGTCACTCCACTTCACACTACACTCCAGGCTCTAAAGTGCACTACACTCAGGCTCTAAAGTGCACTACACACTACACCTCAGGCTCTAAAGTTGCCAACTACACACTATATCTCAGAGCTCTAAGTGCACTTCACTTCACACTACACTAGGCTTCTAAAGTCGTAATAGTTTATTTGCTACTGCCCTAATATTTTGCTGTGAACCTGGATTTTATTCCGGGCACCAGTGAGGACTAGAAAAATACCACAAGAATAATTGTTGTTTAAGACCCGGGCTTCACTGTAACCCTGCCCTTGACGGTCATCACCCCCGGCTTCACTGTTACCGCTGCCTGAGGGTCAGCACAACCCGGCTCACTGTCACTCGTTGAGGTCATACGACCGGGACTTCACCTTAACCGCTGCCTGATGTCATACGACCCGGGCTTTCACATACCCTGTCTGAGGTCATCGACCGGGCTTCACCTGTACCGCTGCTCTGAGTGCATAGACCCGGGGCTTCACATGTACCCTGTCTGAGGTATACGACCGGGCTCTCACTTACCGCTCCTGATTCATACGACCCGGCTTCACTGTACGCTGTTCTGATTATACGACCCGCTTCACTGTACCCGCTAGTGTCATAAGACCCGGGCTTCACTGTACCGCTGTCTTGCAGTGTTCATAGACCCGGCTTCACCATAGCTACCGCTGCCTAGTGTCATATACCCGGCCTCACGTACGCTGCTGGGTATACGACCCGGGCTCTACGTACCGCTACTTCTGAGGGTCATACGACCGGCTTCACACTGTACCGCTGTCTGAGGGTCATTACGACCCGGGCTTCACTGTACCGCTGTACCGAGTGTATCATACACCCGGGCTTCACTGTACGCTGTCTGAGTCATACGACCCGCATTCACTTGTACCGCGTTGAGTGTCATAGACCGGCACTTCACAATGTACCCTGTCCTGAGGTCATATCGACCCGGGCTTCACCTCGTAACCGCGCAACCTGCAGTATCATACGACCCGGCTCACTGTCCGCTGCCTGAGGTCATCAACGACCCTGTCCACCTGTACCGCTGTCGAGGGTCATACGACCCCGGGCTTCACTGTACCGCTGTTCTGACGGTCATACACCCGCTTCACGTAACGCTGCCTGAGCTGTCATACACCGGAGCTTCACTGAGACGCTTGCTAGGTCATACGGCCCGGCCCGAAAACAAATCAAAGCTGCACCTAATAGGCCATAATGGCTGGCCAATCAATGTTTCAATTCACGGTGTCTGCATTTCCATTGAACGCACCACAAAATGTGATACTCTGAGATTAAAAAAAATATGAAGTTGTAAAACAAATCCATAGCAGACCTGTCCAACGATCAGAACAGCTAGCTGTTTATGAGTCAAGTTCATGTTTGTTGTTTTTCAAACACTGACATATATTTATGATCCATTAAAAGCGGTCTCCACTATTCCCAGCTGCAATGAATGCATTATAGCGATAACCTCCACTTTTATTCATTATCACTCTGATCTTTTAATATCGAGCGAATATTTCACTTTCTCTGTCATAAGAAATAACAACAAGAATTTAGTCATTAAGCAGAAAGACAAATCACATTTATTATCACAATGCTCCAACTACACAGTTATGTGGAATGTTACACGACCGCTAACTAAAACAACGCAAGTTTAAACAATACGAATAGAAATTAAACCATAACAAAAACTTAAAGAGCAAGCAGCTAAAAATAGCGAGACTATATACACGGGTACTATACAGATCAATGTGCGGCGGCACCGGCTTATTGACATAATATGCACATGTAGCTCGATTATTAGTTGATATGGCATAGAATGAACAACAGAGATAGCAGACGAGAAGTAAAGAGTGGGGAAAATGCTAGATACGGAGTTAAGCTATTTCACTAGATGATATCAGGAGCTTATGGACTTGCAGGTAGAACTGATTTAGAAGCTCTTGACCAAGACTTGGCGCATCCGTACCCGCTGCGCACGAATGCCGTAGCAAGAAGAAAACAGTCTAAATGTCTAGTGGCTGAGAGTCTTTGACCAATTTTAGGCCTATCCTCGGACACCTCCTGACATGTAGAGGCCTGGATGCAGAGGAAGCTTGCCCCAGTGAATTACTGAGGACGATTAACACACTACCCATCTTGTAGTGCCTTACTCAGGAGGAACCGAAGCAGCTGCCATAACCAGGCCCAGTTGGAAAAGCAACCAAGAAGATCTCACATGGTGCAGCTGTAACCCTTTGAGGATCTGGGACCCATGCCAAATCTTTTCAGTCTCTGACGGGGGCAGAGTTCGTCGTGCCCTCTTCACGCTGTCTGGGTGTGCTCGGACCATTTAGTTGTTGGTGATATGGATACCGAGAACTTGAAGCACTCAACCTCTGCACTACAAGCCCCGTCGGATGAGACTGGGGCGTGGCCGCTCTCCTTCTTCATGTAGTCCACAATCAGCTCCTATTGTCTTGGTACGTTGAGAGAGGTTGTCTGTCCTGCACCACCCTCCAGTCTCTGACCTCCCTTATAGCTGTCGCTCTTGTCTGTAATCCTCAACACGTAAAACATCATGCCTCCTTCTCCGGCACATCTTAGTCAAAATAAGGCGATCAGGTTTCCAGATCAGCTGGAGCGCTGTCCCTCTTTGGTCAGTTTCAGTGCGAGGGACGACAGATGGGAAGGAAGATCCTTTCTCTGCTCTCTCCCTCCCTCTGTTAACACTGGTCCTCAGATGCAGCGGCACATCAGTCGCATGAAAATAAAAAATGTAATTGATGCTCACTCAGGCTGTCGTGCCTCACAGAGTAATAGAAATACTGTCATAATTCTCATCCTATTACTGGAATCTCAAAAGTTAAAATGGTCTGGAAGAAAAATTGCAGCAATTCAGTACCATACGGTATATGTATTGCCTATAGCTTAACTGCACCAACACCTCATTCCTACAGAATTGGTTCTTGAATAATATCCATGCTGTTTACATGTTTATCAGACCAGTACGATCTCACTATACAATTTTGACTCAGAAATCGTACGAACCACTGACAATAAAGGATGACCTATCTCTCTTATGATGTCACTCCACAAAACCCTGACTGTACTAAAACGGCCAGTTTCCATTTAAAATCTACTGCATCCCAATAGGAAAAAATAGTGTTTTTTTTCTTTCTTCCACATGTGGAAAACCTTATATCCAACAAATTTAACTTTAATCATCACAATGCAATTTTGATCTAACTCAACCCTTTCATAAACACGTTATGCAAAAGGTCAATGTTACTGTACACAAAGCTGGTTTTGCTTCAAAAGTAACAATCATATTACCTTATAATAAGACGCTACAATTTAGCTTTATCAAGTCAATTAATATTATCTTTATAAATCAATTCAAATAGCATTACTCAATTCAATTCTTTGAATTATAGCCTTTATACAATCAAATCAATAATCGGCTTTATCAAATCATTGCAGCCTCCCACCACTGCATACACTGCTGAGCTTGCTTCTGGAACTAAGCCAGAGGATTGGCCTTGGTCACCCTGGCATGCAGACCAAGTATCCCTGCGAAGTGTGTATGGAAAGCAATAGAGCACCTCTTTCACTCCTTCAAGAATAATTCCCAATGCCCACAGGCATTGAATGGGACACTGCTCTGTCGTAGTCCTTGCCGTCTTCGGATGGCGTTAAACGGTGTCTGACTCTCTAGGCATTAAAATCCCATGCACGCCTTATCGTAGAAGAGGGTGTTAACCCGTTCCGCTAAATTCCCAACTCTGGCCATCAACCATCCACATCACCTAATAATCAAATCCAAGTTACATTGCGCTCAATTCATACCCCCTCCTCTCCCCTCGTAACTTATTCCCCGGTC
>NW_019943046.1:205906-209687 GCF_002910315.2 Salvelinus sp. IW2-2015 | reverse complement strand
CTGAGTGTAGTGTGTAGTGGAGTGCACTTTAGAGCCCTGAGTGTAGTGTGTAGTGGAGTGCACTTTAGAGCCCTGAGTGTAGTGTGTAGTGCACTTTAGAGCCCTGAGTGTAGTGTGGAGTGGAGTGCGCTTTATAGCCCTGAGTGTAGTGTAGTGCGCTTTAGAGCCCTGAGTGTAGTGTGTAGTGGAGTGCGCTTTAGAGCCCTGAGTGTAGTGTGGAGTGGAGTGCACTTTATAGCCCTGAGTGTAGTGTGGAGTGGAGTGCGCTTTAGAGCCCTGAGTGTAGTGTGGAGTGGAGTGCGCTTTAGAGCCCTGAGTGTAGTGTGGAGTGCACTTTAGAGCCCTGAGTGTAGAGTAGTGCACTTTAGAGCCCTGAGTGTAGAGTAGTGCACTTTAGAGCCCTGAGTGTAGAGTAGTGCACTTTAGAGCCCTGAGTGTAGTGTGTAGTGGAGTGCGCTTTAGAGCCCTGAGTGTAGTGTGGAGTGCACTTTAGAGCCCTGAGTGTAGAGTAGTGCACTTTAGAGCCCTGAGTGTAGTGCACTTTAGAGCCCTGAGTAGTGTGGAGTGTAGTGCACTTTAGAGCCCTGAGTGTAGTGTGTAGTGTGAAGATGGGGTTCCCTCCCACCTGATCTCTAGCTGTTTTATAGTCCCAGCCATCTGATTGGTCTTCTCCTCTAGGCGACTGATGACCTCACTCTTCTGCTTGGCGCTCACCTCCGAGCTCTGTGGACGCCAGGGTTGGGATCAAGTACACTTCAATTCACTTAACTGAAATTCCAATACCCGTGTCGGTCTTTGTAAAAAATAATAATACGTTTCTACAGAGCCTCTCTCACACCCAAGGCGCTCCGTGTACCTGGGACTTCTGCGCCAGCTGCAGGTTGAGGGTCCGCAGATCATCTAGCTGTTGTCGGAGCTCCACCAGAGCATCCTGTTTCTCACACATATCCGTCTCTAACATCTTCATAGACAGCTCCATTTCCTGCTTCATACCAATCTGAACCTCCAACTCCTTCTCTACATCCTGGAGGGAGAGAGGAATGAATGAGCGAGAGGGAGAGACGGAGGAAAATACACCTCTGCAATGGAAGACCGGGCCCTAGTTGAGAGCTCGGTCTAAACATCCTCTGGAAGGAGACACGGCCCTAGTGAGGCCCTCGTCTACATCCCTTCTGAAGTGAGACACGGCCTGTGAGAGCCTCGTCTAAACATCCCTCTGGGAGGAGACAGGGCCTAGTGAAGCCTCGTCTAAATCCTCCTCTGGAAGGAGACAGGGCCCTAGTGAGAGCCTCGGTCTAAACATCCCTCCTCTGGAAGGAGACAGGGCCTAGTGAGAGCCTCGGTCTAAACATCCCTCCTCTGGAAGGAGACAGGGCCCTAGTGAGAGCCTCGGTCTAAACATCCTCTGGAAGGAGACAGGCCCTAGTGAGAGCCTCGGTCTAAACATCCCTCTGGAAGGAGACAGGGCCCTAGTGAGAGCCTCGGTCAAACATCCCTCTGGAAGGAGACCGGCCCTAGTGAGAGCCTTCAGTCTAAACTATCCCTCTGGAAGGAGACAGGGCCCTAGTGAGAGCCTCGGTTAAAACATCCCTCTGGAAGGAGACAGGGCCTAGTGAGAGCCTCGGTCTAAACATCCTCTGGAAGGAGACAGGGCCTAGTGGAGAGCCTCACAGGTCCCTGTTAGTTGCTGCGTGTTTCAACGAGGCGTTTGCTGCTTATCACATATTTTCTATTTCCCTCTTGTCTCCCTCCAGGGATGGACAGATCACAGCCATCCTGGACCAGAAGAACTATATGTTGAGAGAGCTCAACAGACACCGTCTGAGTGCTTCAGTCAACAACCTGACAGGTCAAAGTGGACACCATGGAGAAGTCCAACACCCAACTCACTGAGAGAGTGGTTAGTTTCTACCCTCTCATTTCTACATCTGCCACTACACTATGGGGCTGACAGGTGCTCAAATCCCACTGCTGTGGTGTCTGTCCAGCTTGCAGTAGCCAACATTAGTAATGTATGTTTGTATCCTGGTGTCTGTCCAGCTTGCAGTAGCCAACAACAGGATCATCCCCACTACAAGAGGACGTAGAACGAGTCAGGAGGAGAGTTCCTACCAGCTGGAGTCCATTCGCAAGGTTGTCCACCCTCAAACATGTTTAGAAACATTCCTCTGGGTGTACCTGGCTGTGGGTGTACCTGGCTGTAGGGTGTACCTGGCTGTAGGGTGTACCTGGCTGTAGGGTTGTACCTGGCTGGAGGGTGTACCCTGGCAGGAGGTGTACTGGCATGAGGGTGTACCTGGCTGAGGGTTGTACCTGGCTGGAGGTGTACCTGCTGGAGGGTGTACCTGGCTGGAGGGTGATACCCTGGCTGGAGTGTACCTGGCTGTATGGAGGGTGTACCCTGGCTGTATGGAGGGTGTACCTGGCTGTAAGGAGGGTGTACCTGGCATGTATGGAGGGTGTACCTGGGCTGTAATGGAGGGTGTACCTGGCTGTAGGAGTGTGAGGTGTGAGGGTGTACCTGGCTGTATGGAGGGTGTACTGGCTGTAGGAGGGTTGTCACCTGGCGTTGAGGTGTAGTGTATTGGAGGGTGTACTTGGCTGTATTTGTTGTAGGGTGTACCTGGCTGTATGTTGTAGTAGGTGTACTTGGCTGTATGTGTAGTTAGGGGTGTACTTGCTGTATTGTTGTAGTAGGGTGTACTTGGCTGTATGTTTGTAGTAGGGTGTACTTGCTGGTAGTAGGGGTGTACCTGGCGTATGTTGTAGTAGGGTGTACTTGGCTGTATGTTGTTGTAGGGTGTACCTTGCTGTATGTGTTGTAGGGTGTACTTGGCTGTATGTTGTTTGTAGGGATGTACCTGGCTGTATGTTGTTAGGGTGTACCTGGCTGTATGGTTGTAGGGTGTACCTGGCTGTATGTTTGTAGGGTGTACTTGGCTGTTGTTGTATAGGGTGTACTTTGGTCTGTATGTTGCTAAGTAGGGTGTACCTGGCTGTATGTTGCTATTAGGGTGTACCTGGCTGTATTTGCTGTAGGTGTACCTGGCTGTAGTTTGCTGTAGGGGTGTACCTGGCTGTATGTTGCTGTAACCCCGGGTGTACCTGCTGTATGTTGTCAGTAGGGTGTAACTTGGCTGTATTGTTGTTGTAGGGTGTACTTGGCTGTATGTTGTAGTAGGGTGTACTTGGCTGTATGTTGAGTAGGGTGTACTGCTGGTTTATGTTGTAGTAGGGTGTACTTGCTGTAAGTTGTAGTAGGGATACTTGGCTGTAGGGTGTAGTAGAGTGTACTTGGCTGTAGGGTGTAGTAAGGGTGTACTTGGCTGGTAGGGTGGTACTGTGGCTGTACTTGGCTGTAGGGGTGTAGACTTGGCTGTATGTTGTAGGGTGTACTTGGCTGTAGGGTTGTACTGGCTGTATGTTGTAGGGTGTACTTGGCTGTAAGGGTGTACTTGGCTGTACTGGGGCTGGTAGGGTGTACTTGCTGTAGGGTGTACTTGGCTGTTGGGTGTACTTGGCTGTAGGGTGTACTTTGGCTTGTATGTTGTAGGGTGTACTTGGCTGTAGGGTGTACTTGGCTGTAGGGTGTACTTGGCTGTATGTTGGAGGGTGTACTTGGGCTGTTATGTTTGTTGTAGGGTGTACCTGGCTGTATGTTGTTGTAGGGTGTACTGGCTGTATGTTGTAGGGTGTACTTGGCTGTATGTTGTAAGGGCGTACTTGGCTGTATGTTGTTGTAGGGTGTACTGGCTGTATGTTGTAGTAGGGTGTACCTGGC
>NW_019943046.1:192535-205562 GCF_002910315.2 Salvelinus sp. IW2-2015 | reverse complement strand
GTCTTTGCGTACCCCATCCGCCCACACCCCCCCCCCCCCCCCCAACCCACCCCCCCCCCCCCCCCCCCCCCCCCCCCCCCCCCTCTGCTCATTCATCTGGTCTTCCTAGACCGAGGCTCTCACTAGGGCCCTGTCTCCTTCCAGAGGGATGTTTAGACCGAGGCTCTCACTAGGGCCGTGTCTCCTTCCAGAGGGATGTTTCCTCAAGGTGAGGAGAGGAGGAACTCACCCTTCTACCGTCTTGCTGCTGTGACCCCCGTCCTTAAGATACATGGAGAAGTCAATCACCCCGACCTGGAAACAGGAAACAGACACTGGTATTAACACTTAAGTTAGGAAGAGAAACACAGGATCAAGGTTCTGCAGTAGAAAACTAGCTGTCTGGATCAATCTGACACATTTATAAAAAGATGTGGACTGATGTGGATTGTCCCGGTCAAGTAAAGGTAATACAGCGGCTTTGGAAAGTATTCAGACCCTTTGAATTTTTCCACATTTTATTATGTTACAGCCTTTTTTATTTTTTTTATATAAAAAAAATATTCAGCAATCTATACTCAATACCCCATAAATGACAAAGTGAAAACAGTTTTTTTGAAATACCTGATTTACATAGGTATTCAGACCCTTTGCTACGAGACTCGAAATTGAGCCGCATCCTGTTTCCATTGATCATCCTTGAGATGTTTCTACAACTTGATTGGAGTCCACCTGTGGTAAATTTAATTGATTGGACAAGATTTGGAAAGGCACACACCTGTCTATATAAGGTCCCACAGTTGACAGTGCATGTCAGAGCAAAAACCAAGCCATGAGGTTGAAGGAATTGTCTGTAGAGCTCCGAGACAGGATTGCGTCGAGGCACAGATCTGGGGAAGGGTACCAAAACATTTCTGCAGCATTGAAGGTCCACAAAAACAGTGACCTCCATCTTTCTTAAATGGAAGAAGTTTGGAACCACCAAGACTCTTCCTAGAGCTGGCCACCGGCCAAACTGAGCAATCGGGGGAGAAGGGCCTTGGTCAGGGAGGTGACCAAAAACCCGATGGTCACTCTGACAGAGCTCCAGAGGTCCTCTGTGGAGATGGGAGAAACTTCCAGAAGGACAACCATCTCTGCAGCACTTCATCAATCAGGCCTTTATCTTAGAGTGGCCAGACGGAAGCCACTCCTCAGTAAAATGCACGACAGCCCACTTGGAGTCTGCCAAAAGGCCCCGAAAGGACTCTCAGACCATGAGAAACAAGATACGTGGATTGTGTATGTGTGCCATTCAGAGGGTGAATGGGCAAGACAAAATATTTAAGTGCCTTTGAACGGGGTGTGGTAGTAGGTACCAGGCGCACCGGTTTGTGTCAAGAACTGCAAAGCAGCTGGGATTTTCACCCTCAACAGTATCCTGTGTGTATCAAGAAATGGTCCACCACCCAAAGGACATCTGGCCAACTTGACACAACTGTGTGAAGCATTGGAGTCAACATGGACCAGCATCCCTGTGGAACACTTTAGACACCTTGTAGAGTTCATGACCTGATGAATTGAGGCTGTTCTGGGGGTTAAAGGGGGGGAGCAACTCAATATTAGGAAGGTGTACTTGTATAGTACTGTATTCTGTGTATATACTACACTGTAAATATATAGTGTACTGTATTCTGTGTAAAGACTACACTGTAAATATTACAGGTACTGTTATGCTGTGTACAGACTCACTAAATATAGTTGCTGTATTCTGTTGTAAAGACTACACTGTAAAATTATACAGTGTACTGTATGCTGTGAAGATACACTAAATTATCTTAGTGTCTGTATTTCTTGTACAGACTACGTTATGTTATAGCTGTGCTGTAACTTACTGTAAAGTATAGTGTACTGTAACTACACTCTGTAAATTACAGCTGTACTGTAATGCTGTGTACGAACTACACTAACTATATTAGTGTACTGTATTCTGTGATAAAGACACACTGTAAAATATACAGGGTTACTGTATGCTGTGTTAAAGACTTACACTAAATATATGTGTGTACTGATAGTTCGTGTACAGAGACTATGATGTACGTATAAACTGAATATATAGGTAACTGTAACTTAACTGTAAATTCAGGTATGTAGGTGTAAGACTTAACTATTACTATCTGTGAAAGGGACACACTGAATATGGCGTGTCTGTACTTGTAGACAACCTATATATTGTACTATCGTGTCAGACTACGTAATGATATACGTACGTAAGTATCACTGTAATACTTAAGGTATAGTGTACTGTAACTACACGTAAATAATATAGTTGTAACTGTAACTACACCGTAAATGATATAGAGTACCTGTAACTACACTAATGGTATAGTGTACTGTAACTACACCGTAACATGATAGGTGTACTGTAACAACGGTAAAATTTATAGTGTACTGTACATACCACCAGTAAATATAGTGTACTGTAACATACACCGTAATAATATATAGTGGTACTGTAACTACACCGTAAATATATAGTGTACTGTAACTACACCGATAAATAATATATAGCTGTAACTGTAACTACACTAACAATATTACTGTATACTAAAATAGGTCATAAGTACAAAATATAGGCTACTCCGTCAACTTACCACGAAATAATCCTGACGTTCACAATATATAGTGTAGACTGTACTACACCGTAAATGTATAGTAGTACTGTAACTACACCGTAATGTTATAGGTGTACTGTACTACACCGTATGTTAGTGTACTGTAACTACACCGTAAAATATATGTGTACTGTAAACATACACCGTTAATATTATAGATGTTACTGAACTACACCGAAGAATTAGTAATCATATTCAGTGTACTGTAACTACACCGTAAATTGTATAGTGTACTGTAACTACACCGTAAATGGTATGTGTACTGTAACTACACCGTAAATTATAGGTACTGTTAACTACACCGTAAATTATACAGTGTACTGTAAACTACACCTAAGTGTAAACTACGAAATACATGTACTGTAATACCCGTAAACTGTACAGTGTTACTTGTAAACTACACCGTAAATGTACAGCTGTCTGATAGACTACACCGTACAATGTCATGTGTACCTGTAACTACCACCGTAGTTAATGTAGTACACGTTGTTTTAACTGTACCGTACTTACACCGTAATGTATAGTGTACTTTAACTACACCGTAAATTATAGTGTACTGTAACTACACCGTAAATGTATAGTGTACTGTAACTACACCGTTATGTATAGTGTACTGTAACTACACCGTAAATGTTATAGGCTGTACTGGTAACTTACACCGTACATATATAGTGTACTGTAACTACACGGTAATATTAGTGTACTGTAACTACACCGTAAATATATAGTGTACTGTAACTACACCATGTTAGGTACTACTACCGTAAATATATAGTGTACTGTAACTACACCGTAAATATATAGTGTACTGTAACTACACCGTAAATATATAGACTGTTACCTGTAATACACCGTAAATATATAGTGCTGTAACTACACCTAAATGTACTGTAACTACCCGTAATATATAGTGTACTGATAACTTACACCGTAAAATATATAGTGTACTGTTACTACACCGTAATATTATAGTGTACTGTAACTACACCGTAAATTATATGTTACTGTAACTACACCTAAATATATAGTGTACTGTAACTACACCGTAAAATATATAGTGTACTGTAACTACACCGGTAAATCATATAGTTGTACTGTAACTACACCGTAAACTATATAGTTTACTGTAACTACACCGTAAATATATGTGTACTGTAACTACATCGTAAATATGATAGTGTACTGTAACTACACCGTAAGTTATAGTGATACTGTAACTACACCTACGAATATTAGTTACTGTAACTACACCGTAAATATTTACAGTTGTACTTGTAACTACGATGTAAATATATAGTGTACTGTAACATAACGTAAAGTACGTACAGATAGTGTTACTAGTATACAGTGTAAGTACAGTGTTACTGTATGTGATACAGAACACTAATATATATGTACTGTAACTACCGTAAATGTACTAGTGATACTGTAAACTACACCGTAAATGTATTAGTGTACTGTAACTACACGTATGTATATCCTGTAACTACCCGTAAAGTATAGTACTGTAACTACACCGTAATGTTAGTGTACTGTAACTACACGTAAATGTATAGTGACTGTAAACTACACCTAAATGTATAGTGTACTGTAACTACACCGTAAATATTATTAGTGTACTGTAACTACACCGTATACATGATGTAATTACTTATGTACTGTACTGTAACTACACTGTAAATGTACAGTGTACTGTAACTACACTGTAAATATACAGTGTACTTAACGGTACACTACTATTATAGTGTACTGTAACTACACCGTAAATGTATAGTGTACTGTTTAACTACACCGTAATATATAGTGTACTGTAACTACACCGTTACAATGTATAGTGTACTGTAACTACACCGTAAATATATAGTGTTTACCTGTAAACTACACCGTAAACTGTAGTATTAAGTGTACTGTAACTACACCGTTTAAATTTATAGTGTACTGTAACACACGTAAATATCTAGTGTACTGTACTACACCGTAAATATTATAGTGTACTGTAACTACACCGTAAATATATAGTGTACTGTAACTACACCGTTAAATATATGTAGTACTGTAACTACACCGTAATTATATAGTGTACTGTAACTACACCGTTATATATAGTGTACTGTAACTACACCGTAATATATAGTGTACTGTAACTTACACCGTAAAATGACTAATACCCGTAAATATATAGTGTACTGTAACTACACCGTAAATTATAGGTACTGTAACTCACGTAAATATATGGACTGTAACTACACCGTAAATATATGTGTACTGTACAACCTTAATATAGTGATCTGTAACTACACCGTAATGTATGTGTACTGTAACTACACCGTAAATGTATAGTGTACTGTAACTACACCGTAAATGTATAGTTGTATGTAACTACACCGTAATGTAGTATAGTGTACTGAAACTACACTTGTAAAATGTATAGTGTACTGTAACTACACGTAAATGATAGTGTACTGAATACACTGTAAATGTATAGTGTACTGTAAACTACCACGTAAATGTATAGTGTACTGTAACTACACCGTAAATGTATAGTGTACTGTAACTACACCGGTAATCTATAGTGTTACTGTAACTCACCGTAAATATACAGTGTACTGTAAACTTACACCGTAAATGTACAGTGTACTGTAACTACACGCTAAATGTACAGGTCTGAACTACACTGTAAATGTACAGTGTTACTGTAACTCACGTAAATGTAACAGTTGTACTGTACTACACTGATAAAGGTATGTAACTCACTGTAATTATAGTCTGTAACTACACTGTAATGATACAGTGTACTGTAACTACACTGTAAATATCAGTGTACTGTAACTACACTGTAAATGTACAGTGTTACTGTAACTACCAACTGTAAATGTACAGTGTACTGTAACTACACTGTAAATGTACAGTGTACTGTAACTACCACTGTAATATATATAGTGTACTGTACTACACTGTAAATATATAGTGATACTGTAACTACACTGTAAATATATAGTGTACTGTAACTACACTGTAAATATATAGTGTACTGTAACTCACACTGTAAATATATAGTGTACTTGTAACTTACACTGTAAATATATAGTGTACTGTAACTACACTGTAAATATATAGTGTACTGTAACTACACTTAATATATAGTGTACTGTAACTACACTGTAAATATATAGTGTACTGTAACTACACGTAAATATATAGTGTACTGTAACTACACTGTAAATATATAGTGTACTGTAACTACACTGTAAATATATAGTGTACTGTAACTACACTGTAAATGTACAGTGTTACTGTAACTACACTGTAATGTATAGTGTACTGTAACTACACTGTAAATATATAGTGTACTGTAACTACACTGTAAATGTATTAGTGTACTGTAACTACACTGTAAATGTATAGTGTACTGTAACTACACCGTAAATATATACTGTACTCGTACTACACCGTAAATATTATAGTGTACTGTACTACACCGTAAATATATATGTGTACTGTATACGTATTGTACTTACACACTGTAAATATATAGTGTACTGTAACTACACTGTAAATATATATAGTGTACTGTAGACTGACCCCGTTAAATATATAGTGTCTTAACGTACACTGTAAATGTATAGTGTAAACATCAACCTGTTGAGTCCGGTCTTCTCCCTTCATTACAGAGGTTGATGACGTTACCAACCAGCAGGAGCCCGGCGATCACGGCTTCCTCCTCCATCAATTGAGCGCATTGGCCTCGTAGAACTCACTGTTAACGCACACACACACACACAACACCATTGCCTCGTTAAACAACATGTTAACACACACACACCACCTTGCTCTCTTAAACCAACACTGTTACCACACAACACACACACACACACATTGGCTCTTCGTTTTACATACACCTGTTAAACACACACCATTGCCTCGTTAACAAACATGTTAACACACACACACACACACATTGGCCTCATTAACACCACTGTTCACACCACACACAACTCGTGCACGCAATGCTCCACACCACCCTGAGCAGGTCCCCTTCTGTTGTTGATGGTCTTCATGTAGTCTGACAGCTTCTTTGCATCAGGGCCCAATCGCAGCCAGGCCCGCCCTCTTCCTAACGGGGTTCTGGTGTAGGACAGAGATTTACACCAATTCAGATATCAGAATCACACTGTTGCATTAGCCATGGCAAAAATGCATAGAATTGCAGACATCTTGCTTCAAAAGAGAAATAAAATTCTCAGCTCAATGTAAAAACATTTGTAGAATTGTATCTCTACGCCACCAATGTACAGTCAAGTCGTTATAGTTTACATACACTAAGGTTGGAGTCATTTAAAACTCTCGTTTTTTCAACCACTCCACCACTATTTCTTGTTTAACAAAACTATAGTTTTGGCAAGTCTGTTGTGTCATGCACAAAGTAGATGTCCTTAGTCATTTTTCAACAATTGTTTACAGACAGATATTTCACTGTATCACACAATTCCCGTGGGTTCATGAAGTTTTACACTAAGTTGTCTGTGCCTTTTAAACAGCTTGGAAAATTCCAGAAAATTATGTCATCGGCTTAGGCGTTCTGCTATATTGCATATCATTTTGTAGTCATTTGGAGGTGTACCTTGGATCTTGTGATTTCACAAGGCCTACCTTTAAACTCAGTGCCTCTTGTGCTTGAATCATGGGAAAATCAAAAAAAATCAGCCAAGACCCAGAAAGAAAATATAGACCTTACCAAGTCTGGTTCTCTCCTTGGGAGCAATTTCCCAAACGCTCTGAGGTACCACGTTCATTGTACGACAAACATAGATACGCAAGTATAAACACCATGGGACCACGCAGCTATCATACGCTCAGGAAGGACGCGTTCAGACCACGGTTTGCAACTGCACACTGGGACAAGATGCGTACTTTGGTAGAAATGTCCTCTGGTCTGATGAAACAAATAGAATTGTTGGCCATAATGACCATCGTTATGTTTGAGAAAAAGGGTGAGGCTTGCAAGCCGGAAGAACGCCATCCCAACCGTGAAGACGGTGCGGTGGCAGCATCATGTTGTGGGGGTGCTTTGCTGCAGGAGGGACTGGTGGCACTTCACAAAATAGATGGCATCATGAGGAGGGAAATTATGTGGATATATTGAAGTCAACATCAGTCAGGAAAGTTAAAGCTTGGTCGCAAATGGGTCTTCCAAATGGGTCTTCCAATGGACAATGACCCCAGCATACTTCCAAAGTTGTGGCAAAAGTGGCTAAGGGAAAAAACGTCAAGGTACTGGAGTGGCCATCACAAATCCCTGACCTCAAATCTATAGAAAATCTGTGGACAGAACTGAAAAATAGTGTGTGCGAGCAAAGAGGCCTACAAACCTGACTCAGTCTACACCAGCTCTGTCAGGATAATGGGCCAAAATTCACCCAACTTATTGTGGGAAGCTTGTGAAGGCTACCCCATTAAATTGTTTATAACTTGAGTCAAATGTTAAGGCAATGACCAAACTACTTGTGTATATTTACTTCTGGAAAAACTGGAATGTGGATGAAGAAATAAAAGTGAATAAAAAATAATTCTCTACTATGATGTACATTATAGGGAGATGCTCTCTATGATGACATTATAGGGAGACGCTCTACTACGATGAAATTATAGGGAGACGCTATGATGACATTAGTTTAGTCAGTCGAAGGTCTACTTGAGTCCTGGCAGGTCTTAGCAGCTGGCGGTTATCTCTCCAGCCTCAGGGGTGAGTTTTCTCACCAGCTCCAAGGCCCCCCAGAAGAGCTTATTTGCCCCAGGAACGCTCTTCTTGGCTGAGGGGGGGGGGGGGGGGTCGTAGAGGAAGGGGGTTTGAGGACAAGCAGATGACTGGTGTTAGGCAGAGGGTCTGGGTTAAGACCAAGAAAGCTTTAGTTTCCTTTTTTACGCTTAAAACCCTCTGGCGTAAACTGGGCACTCTTCTTCTAAGTTGCCTAAATGTAAAAAAACAATAGCTTGTAGTGGTCACATACATACAATGCCTTCAGTAAGTATTCATACCCCTTGACTTATTGCACATTTTTTGTTGTGTTAGACGGAATTCAAAATTGATTCAAAATTATTTTTATTTTTTTTAAATCGCCACCCATCTACACACAATACTCCATCATAAAGTGAAAACATGGTTAGACAGTTTTTCAAATGTATTGAAAATTAAACAGAAATATCTAATTTACATAAGTATTCACACTCATGAGTCAACACGTTAGAATCACCTTGGGCAGTGATTACAGCTGTGAGTCTTTCTGGGTAATTCTCTAAGAGCTTTGCACACCTGGTTTGTACAATATTTGCACATTATTCTTTTTTAAATTCTTTAACCTCTGACAAGTTGGTTGTTGATTATGATAGACAGCCATTTAAGGCAATTTAAGTCAAAACTTGTAACTAGGCCACTCAGGAACATTCAACATCGGCTTGGTAAGCAACTCCAATGGAGATTTGGCCTTGTGTTTTAGGTTATTGTCCTGCTGTAGGTGAAGTCATTTCCCAGTGTCTGGTGGAAAGCAGGCTGAACTAGGTTTTCCCTGTGCTTAGCTCTATTCCGTTTCTTTGTATCCTAAAGAATTCCCTTGTCTTTGCTGATGACAAGCATACCCATAACATGATGCAGCCACCACCATGCTTGAAAATATGAAGTGGTACTCAGTGATATGTTGTGTTGGATTTGCCCCAAACATAACACTTTGTATTCAGGACATAAAGTTAATTTCTTTCCCACATTTTTTGCAGTTATACTTTAGTGCCTTGTTGCAAACAGGATGCATGTTTTGGAAGATTTGTATTCTGTACAGGCTTCCTTTTTAGGTTAGTATTGTGGAGTAACTACAATGTTGTTGATCCATCCTCAGTTTTATATCACAGACATTAAACTCTGTAACTGTTTTAAAGTCACAATTGGCCTCATGGTGAAATCCCTGAGCGGTTTCCTTCCTCTCTGGCAACTGAGTTAGGAAGGACACCTGTATCTTTGTAGTGACTGGGTGTATTGATACACCATCCAAAGTGTAATTAATAACTTCATCAAAGCCATTCATTGCTCAAAGGCATATTCAATGTTTGCGTTTTTATTTTCACCCATCTACCAATAGGTGCCATTCTTTGCGAGGCATTGGAAAACCTCCCTGGTCTTTGCTGTTGAGTCTGTTTGAAATTCACTGAGGGACCTTATAGATAGTTGTATGTGTGGGGTACAGAGATGAGGTAGTCATTCAAAAACAATCACAATATACCCTATTATTGCACACAGAGTGAGTCTATGCAACTTATGTGACTTGTTAAAACACATTTTTACTCCTGAACTTATTTAGGCAATAACAAAGGGGTTGAATACTTATGGACTCAAGACATTTCAGCTTTGAATTTTTTATTAATTTGAAACATAATTCCTTTGACATTAACGGGGTTTAAAATTATATTATTTCAGCGATAGTACTATTGGGACTAGTCCTATCTATTTGTGGGGAAATTCATTGGGTTTGTGTGTGTAGAGGTCAGTGACACAAAATCTGAATTGAATCCATTTTAAATTCAGGATGTAAGACAAGAAAATGTGGAAAAATTCAAGGGGTGTGAATACTTTCCGAAAGCACTGAACATCCTTGGCTTATGAGAATCATTATCATAACTGTATAGGTCCAGCAGGGATACGACTATTATAAAGATTACTGCAAAGGAGGAATAAACATCGAGAACAAACAGATCTGGGACCAGATTGTCACGCTAAACAGATCTGGGACCAGATTGTCACCCTAAACAAGTTGGTAAGAGAGACTAAACGAGTTGGTAAGAGAAAACAAACAGATCTGGGACCAGATTGTCACGCTAAACGAGTTGGTAAAGAGAGAACAAACAGATCTGGGACCAGATTGTCACGCTAAACGAGTTGGNGCTAAACGAGTTGGTAAAGAGAGAACAAACAGATCTGGGACCAGATTGTCACGCTAAACGAGTTGGTAAGAGAGAACAAACAGATCTGGGACCAGGCTAGAAACAAACAATAACATAGGTAGCTGTAACATCTCCTTACTTTTGAGTCCGTGTTTGAGGCAGTGCTCCATGACCACGAAGAACTGCTGTAGAGGAGCGTAGTCCGAGTCCAGGGTTCTGCCCAGGTTCAGGGCCGACTCAATCAGACCCTTGATGCTCAGCTTAGCCATGTTCATCAGGTTCAACCGCTCGATGGCTATAGGGTCCTTCGGATCTGGACAGAGAGGGACAAAGGAGGCAGAAGACATAGGAGAGAAAGAGATTTGAGCAACAAACACCCTGGTACAAAGTACATCGGTCACCATGGCAACAGCTGAAAGCARAGCATATCAAAACTGAGAAGGGAAGGTGACCTGCTACCACTAGACAGAGAGAGATCACCTGCTACCAATAGACAGAGAGAGAGAACCTACTACCAGTAGACAGAGAGAGAGAGAACCTACTGTCACGTCAACCTGCTACCAATAGACAGAGAGAGAGAGGACCTACTACCAATAGACAGAGAGAGAGAGGACCTACTACCAATAGACAGAGAGAGAGAGGACCTACTACCAATAGACAGAGAGAGAGAGAGAGGACGTCTCTAGTACACAAATTGAGCGAATTCCTTCCTACAAATATAATGGTATCTGGCTTGATGACAAACTGTCATTTAAAAAACATGTCACTGAGCATAATGAAATGAAAATCAAAAGGAACATAAAACTAAACATCCCAATTACGATCTGACAAACAATACTTCAAATCAGTTATAGAACCCAATGCCCTCCATCCTTGAGAAGTTTCTACAACTTGATTGGAGTCCACCTGTGGTAAATCCAATTGGTTGGACATGATTTGGAAAAGCACACACCTGTCTATATAAGGTCCCACAGTTGACAGTGACTGGTGCACTTCACAAAATAGATGGCATCATGAGGATGGAAAATGATGTGGATATATTGAAGCAACATCTCAAGACATCAGTCAGGAAGTTAAAGCTTGGTCGCAAATGGGTCTTCCAAATGGACAATGACCCCAAGCATACTTCCAAAGTCCTGAAGCAAAATGGCTTCAGGACAACAAAGTCAAGGTTTTGGAGTGGCCATCACAAAGCCCTGACCTCAATCCTATAGAACATTCGTGGGCAGAACTGAAAACGCGTGTGCGAGCAAGGAGGCCTACAAACCTGACTCTACCTTCTTGCCCTTTGTGCTGTTGTCTGTGCCCAATAATGTTTGTACCATGTTTTATCCTTCTACCATGTTGTGTTGCTACCCTGCTGTGTTGCTACCATGTTGTTGTCATGCTGTGTTGCTACCGCGTGCCTGTGTTGCCTACGTGCTGTGTTGCTGTCATGCTGTGTTGCTGTCATGCTGTGTTGCTGTCATGCTGTGTTGCTGTCATGCTGTGTTGTTGTCATGCTGTGTTGTTGTCATGCTGTGTTGCTACCCTGCTGTGTTGCTACCCTGCTGTGTTGCTACCCTGCTGTGTTGCTACCCTGCTGTGTTGCTACCCTGCTGTGTTGCTACCCTGCTGTGTTGTCATGTGTGGCTGCCTTACTACATAAAGAGAGACCTAAGACAACAACATAGCGATGTCTCTCTTGTCGTGATGTGTGTTTTGTCCTATATTTTTAATCCCAGCCCCCGTCCCCGCACGAGGTCTTTTGCCTTTTGGGTAGGCCGCCATTGTAAATAAGAATTAGTTCTTAACTGCCTAGTTAAATTAAAGGTTAAATAAAAGGTTAAATAAAAGGTTAAATGAAAGGTTAAATKAAAGGTTAAATTAAAGGTTAAATAATAATAACAAATGCCCAGCAGAGGGAGTTCCCTTTGACCATTTCCCGATTCACTGCTGATAGAAAGTAGCAGAGATCCCACTCTGGTAATGTGACGTGTTTAAATAGTATATTGTTTAAAACCATGTCTAAAAATGAACAATATTCATGTTGAATAAATTAATGTGTAAAATTATATGATTTATCTATACACTAGATGACCTATAGGGGGCGCTGTGTTGAAGCTAGCCTCCATCTTGGTACTCCCCCTCCGTTGTCAAATATATTTAGGAAGTTATAAGAATCCATTTATTAATGTCTACATGTTTTTGCCATGTTTATTTTATTAAAGACACATTAATGCATACTTTAACATTTAATTATGAGCTAAACAAAAATATATATTTTTAGAGATGACTAATGTTACTGTCTCCACTACAACAACAAAATACATGTCATTTTCTTCTTGAAACATTTAATTGAAATGCTGTAAATTCCATTCATTCCTCCGACTGGGAGTGAAATATGGCCGACTGGTGGCATCAAAGCTTCTCAACGGCCAATACACAAGACCCCTACAGGACCCCCCCTACAGGACCCCCCTCCTACA
>NW_019943046.1:183436-191869 GCF_002910315.2 Salvelinus sp. IW2-2015 | reverse complement strand
GTCTCAGTAGGAGTGGTGATCTAGGATCAGGTCATACAGAGTCTCAGTAGGAGTGGTGATCTAGGATCAGGTCATACAGAGTCTCAGTAGGAGTGTTGATCTAGGATCAGGTCCCCTCTGTCCATGTTACGGTCTATCACCTACCTTCGTGGGCTGGCTCTGGGTCTGGGGTGAGAGAGATGTCGTTGAGCTCCCTGAGACAGAGCCATTCTCCGTCCACCGACACGCGGAAGTTACACAGATAGATGGTCTCCCGGGCCGCCTGCGTGATCTTGTCAGTGGTGGGGGTCGGGGCATCGGCCTGAGGCGTCACGTCTGCCATGATGACTCAGCGAATAGCGGGGCTGAGAGACGAACGGCAACAAAGCAGGAACGCTCTCTCTGTCCAGGCGACGCAAAGGCCGCAAAGAGGGGGATGGAGAGAATGTGTGCCGAACGACAGCAGTCTCCCCAGATACAATAGGAATGAAAAAGGAGAGAAAATCTGTGCCGAACGACAGCGGTCTTCCCAGATAGAAGGAAAAAAAAGGATGGATGGTGTTATTTCTCTTCTTCCTCTCCGTGCCTCCTCCCCCCTTCACGCAGTCCCGTTTTTAACGGAGGAGTGAGGAGAAAAGCCACCAGTGTGCGTCTTGTCTCAACAAAAGCTGCAGCCCTGCTCTCTCCTCCGCAGCGCGGGCCTGGGATAACAACGCTATGTCTCTGCCTGGGCGCGGCCTGGGTACTGGGATAACAGCGCTAGGTCTCTGCTCCGCTGGAATGACAGCCTCTCCTTTGGTGGGCTCTGCCTCTGCCCCTCTCCTCTCGTTTCGGCTAGCCCTCACAGGATTGGTTGTGTGCAGGCAGTGAGTCGCTGCTCCTCTGACAAACAGCAGAGTGGGTGTTGACCAAGATGGCTGCCTGATAATGAGCTAGCTGGGTAAAAGAGTAACATCACCTGACCAGATGGTGCATGGGGAGGGGGAAGGGACTAATTCCCCTGATGCCCATTTGTTGCAGGGAGAGAGGGAGGGCATCTTTGATGCAGGAAGGGAAGCATGGATGGCTCGTCGCTCTCTCTGGCATCAGCCAGATTTCCTGGCAGGTTAGAACTATTAATCAAACACTGAGCTGAGAAGCACCACTTTACTCAGCCACCAGTATTTATAGGATAATGCCACATAAAAACACAACATTTTAATCCTTGGTTCTATCAAGGAAAGGGGATACCTTGCCAGTTACAATGTATTCAACTGAAATGTGTCTTCCACAGTAAACCCAACCCCTCTGATTCAGAGAGGTGCTGTGTCTTCCACAGTAAACCCAACCCCTCTGAATCAGAGAGGTGCTGTGTCTTCCACAGTAAACCCCACCCCTCTGAATCAGAGAGGTGCTGTGTCTTCCACAGTAAACCCAACCCCTCTGAATCAGAGAGGTGCTGTGTCTTCCACCAGTAAACCCAACCCCTCTGAACAGAGAGTGCTGGTCTTCCACAGTAAACCCAACCCTCTGAATCAGAGAGGTGCTGTGTCTCCACAGTAAACCCAACCCTCAATCAGAGAGTGCTGTGTCTTCCACAGTAAACCCAACCCCTCTGAATCAGAGGGTGCTGTGTCTTCCACAGTAAAACCAACCCCTCTGAATCAGAGAGGTGCGTGTCTTCCACAGTAACCCCAACCCCTCTGAATCAGGAGAGTGCTGGTCTTCACAGTAACCCCACCCCTCTGACAAGAGGTGCTGTTCTTCCACAGTAAACCCAACCCCTCTGAATCAGAGAGGTGCTGTCTTCCACAGTAAACCAACCCCTCTGAATCAGAGAGGTGCTGTGTTCCACAGTAAACCCTAACCCTCTGAATCAGAGATGCTGTGCTTCACAGTAAACCCACCCTCTGAATCAGAGAGGTGCTGTGTCTTCCACCAGTAAACCCAACCCCTCTGAATCAGAGAGGTGCTGTGCTTCCACAGTAAACCCAACCCCTCTGAATCAGAGAGGTGCTGTGTCTTCCACCAGAAACCCTAACCCTCTGATCAGAGAGGTGCTGTGTCTTCCACGTAAACCAACCCCTCTGAATCAGAATGGCTGCTGTGTCTTCCACAGTAAACCCAACCCTCTGAATCAGAGAGTGCTGTGTCTTCCACAATAACCCAACCCCTCTGAATCAGAGAGGTGCGGGGAACTGCCTTAAATCGACATCCCGTCATCGGTCTATTAGCCTACACCATGTTTAGTATTTCAACATTATGCTCTCTTGATATGTTATAGGCAAAGAGATAATATCATAGACTTACCTAGTTAAATAAAGAATGAAACATGAATGTACACGATTGTCGACAACAGCAACAAAAAAAACAGACTCGGCAAACGACCCGATCATGCTGACGTCACCGAACAGCACGACCAGTCATGCTGACTAACAACCCGAGTCATGACTACCCTATGCTACGTAACAACCCGAGTCATGGGCTGACGTAACCCATACTGGACTACAAACCGAGTCATGGCTGACAGTAACAACCCGAGTCATGGCTAGCGTAACAACCCGAGTCACTGTAGATCGCTGACGACAACCCGTCATGGGCTGACGTAACAACCGAGTCAAGGCTGACGTAACCAACCGAGTCATGGGCTGCGTAACAACCCGAGTCATGGCTGGCAGCGTAACAACCCGAGTCATGGGCTGCGTAACAACTAACCCCGAGTCATGCTGACTAACAACCCCGAGTCATGCTGACTAAAACCGAGTCATGCTGATGTAACAACCCGATCATGCTGACGTAACAACCCGAGTCATGGCTGACGTAACAACCCGATCATGGGCTAGGCGTAACAACCCGAGTCATGCGGCGTAACAACCCGAGTCATTGCTGACTAAAACCCGAGTCATGCTGACTAACAAACCCGAGTCATGCTGAGTAACACCGAGTCTGTGATGTAACAACCCGAGTCATGCTGATGTGGTAGCTAACAAGTTCTCAGGTTCCAGCAGCCTTATTAAATGTTGCGTAAACACACAATTGCTTGCGCCAGTTCACACAAAAGTTAACATTCATAAAAACTAAACTTGACGTGACAATCTTTGCGTAACCATGAGTCACACAGCTTCTAGTGGTGGAAATACTGCAAGGCAGCAAAGGTAGCCTAAGCATCCTTGTGCTAATGGGAATTATGTACCCTCATTTAGAACTGGGTCGGAATCCCCCTTTGCCTCCAGAACACCTGAATTCTTTGGGAATTCTCAAAAAAGGTGTTTGAAACGTTCCACAGGAGCGTTGGTCCATGCTGACACGACGGGCTCACACAGTTGCTGCTGAGGGCGTGGTACATTCATGCTGCTAACAGCCCGTTCCATCTCATCCTATAGATGCTACTGGTTGAGTTCTGGGACTGACCAGGACACTCAGATAAACCCTGTTGTTTCTCCACTCCTCAGTTGTCCAGTGTTGTTGATCGCGTGACGACTGGAGCCTCTTCTTCTTGTTTTTATCTGATAGGAGTGGAACCCGGTGTGGTCGTCTGGGGCAACAGCCCATCTGTGACAAGGATTGATGAGTTGTGCGTTCTGAGATGCCGTTCTGCACACCACTGTTATTTGTCTGTTTGTGGCCAGCCTCTTAGCTTGCGCGATTCTTGCCATTCTCCTTCGACCTGTCTCATCAAGCCCCAGCCACGTGACTCGTCTGTAGGAGCGATCCATTTTTCGTGAACGGGGTGGTGTACCTAATTCAACTGGCCTGTCAGTGTATGATGACTCTTATAAATACACAATTATTTGTTACAGCCTGAATTTTAAATAGATTTTACCCATCTACATACAATACCCCATAATGACAAAGTAAAAAATATATATACAAAAATTGTTGCGAAATTTGTTGAAAATGAAATAAAGAAATCTCTCATTTACATAAGTTCTCACACACCTTAAGAATGGCAGCAATTACAGCTGTGAGTGTTTCTGGGTAAGTCTCTAAGAGCTTTGCACACCTGGATTGTACAATATTTGCACATTATTCTTTTTAAAAATGTTCAACCTCTGTCAAGTTGGTTGTTGATCATGATAGACAGTCATTTTAAAAATTCTTGCCATAGATTTAAGCAGATTTAAGTCAAAACTGGAACTAGGCCGCTCAGGAACATTCAACATCGKCTTGGTAAGCAACTCCAGTGTAGATTTGGCCTTGTGTTTTAGGTTATTGTCCTGCTGTAGGTGAATTCCTCTCCCAGTGTCTGGTGGAAAGCAGACAACCAGGTTTTCAACTAGGTTTTCCCTGTGCTTAGCTCTATTCCATTTTTTTGTATCCTAAAGAATTCCCTTGTCCTTACCGATGACAAGCATACTCATAACATGAAGCAGCCACCACCATGCTTTAAAATATGAAGAGTGGTACTCAGTGATGTGATGTGTTGGCCCCAAACATAATGCTTTGTATTCAGAACAAAGTTAATTTCTTTACCATATTTTTTTCAGTTTTACTTTAGTGCCTTGTTGCAAACAGGATGCATGTTTTGGATAGGGATGCACGACATATCGGTGAACATAATGGAATCGGCTGATATTAGCTATAAAAAAAATGCCAACATCGGTATCGGCCGATGTCTAGTTTAACGCCGATGTGCAAAATCGACGTCAAAGCTGACGTCCATACCTATATAACGTAGGTACGTGACGTAACGACGCCACGTAAAATGTGGCGCTACACGTGTAACACAGCATTCCTAACCTAGCCCACAATGTCTGCTGTGTGGATCGAGCAGACAACAAGTCCATCAGTCATTTGAAACGGTAAGAACATTTCAGAGAGACAACTCAAAGGCGAAATACATTAAAGCCACGATAATGGGATCCATTGCCCTTGACAATCAACCGTTCGTCGTGGGTGATGTTGGCTTTCGCCGACTGGTCAAGCACCAGTACACACTAACAAATGCGCTATTTTTCAGATGTTTCCCTACCGGAGTTACACGGTAGTAGCGTCACTGCTATTAGCTTCACCACATACATACTATGGAACGCCGTTTGGGTCTTTGCGTGTCAAAAGATACAGTAGCACTGTCAAAGCTGTACAAAAACATCTGCAAACAAGCAAACACCGGCCATGAACGATGTGTTTACAATACCGCGTTGGTAATAAAGCATCATTGTTCGACMGCAACTTCTGGGGTCGCTAGCTTTAGCTTGGTATCTAGCTAGCACCATTACAACCAGCCTGAAAACAATGACCAGTAGAAACTGCAGTCATTTTCATTATTCTTAGCAATGATTTAGGAATCCTTGTGAGTAAGTATTAGCTAGGTAGACACTTGTTGTTCGACTATTGAAATTGAACTTCAGTTCATGAAAATAAATAGTTAGTCAGCTACTAAACCCTGTTGCCCAAAGCTAACGTTATAAGTGACCAGCTAGCTTCATCTGGCTAGTGAAGCTCGACCGGACCGGGTTATGTGCTGTGAAGCTAGCCACAATAAGCATTAGGCACAAGTGGAATTTGCGGTATGCCTTCAAAATAAAAGCATGTCACTGACAGTGATGCAAATGAATACAAATAGTAGAATTATGCAATACTTTTATTTTGAAGACTAACCGCAAAGTCCACTATTGTGGCTAATCCTTATTGTGGCTAGCTTCACATCGATGGGTCCTCCATTAATCAAATAAGAACGGTCTTATAAATGAGGGTTACTTTAGATGACACCTAGCTATATAGTTAGCTAGCTAACTATAGCTACTGAAACAGATGTCGTTTTGCTGTGTTTTTGGGGAAGAACATTGTTTGTATCCATGAGCTAGCTAGCTTTTATTTATGACCAGCACTGCAGGTGCGCGAGACAACTTTACCAGCATCGTAGCATAAGTATCGATGAATCGTTGTGACATATGAAATACGAGTGATTGTGTAATAACTGTGTAAAAAAAATGTAGAAAAGCTTTAAATTGTTATGACGTGCAGTCATATTCAGGTCCTGATTGGTCAACAAGCTTATTTGACACGTCAAAGTGTTATGTGATGTGTATCTTTTTTGATACGCAAAGACCCAAACTGCATTCCATAGAAATCCTGGTTGAAAATGAAACGACTGAACAAATGAACAACGAAACTGCACAGCAAGTGAAAGAAATAGGTTTTGATTATGTTTTACTGGTAATGGGGAAATACGTAAATGCCAACAAAATAACTTTTTGGTCAGTGTGTGTGACCTTTATTTAACTAGGCAAGTCAGTTAAGAACAAAATCTTAATTACAATGACGGCCTACCACGGCCAAACCCCAATCACGGCCGGATGTGATACAGCCTGGATTTGAACCAGGGACTGTAGTGACGCCTCTTGCACTGAGAGGCAGTGCCTTACACCGCTGTGTCAATGTGTGTGAACTATTTAACTGTACTAGAAATCTTGAAAAGGCCGCTAAAATTTTAAATATCGGTTATCGTATCGGCCAAAAATGTCATATTGGTGCATCACTAGTTTTGTAATATTTGTATTCTGTACATGCTTCCTCCTTTTCACTCTGTCATTTAGGTTAGTATTGTGGAGTAACTACAATGTTGTTGATCCATCCTCAAAATTCTCCTATCACAACCATTAAAAACTCACTGTTTTACAGTCACCATTGGCCTCATGGTGAAATCCCTGAGCGGTTTCCTTCCTCTCTGGCAACTGAGTTCGGAAGGACGCCTGTATCTTTGTAGTGACTGGGTGTATTGATACACCATCCAAAGTGTAATTAATAACTTCACCTTGATCAAAAGGGATATTCAATGTCTGTTTATATTATTACCCATCTACCAATGGGTGCCCTTCATTGTGAGGCATTGGAAAACCTTCCTGGTGTTTGTGGTTGAATCTGTGTTTGAAATTCACCGCTCGACATAGGGACCTAATTGTACGTGTGGGGTACAGAGACGAGGGAGTCATTCAAAAAATGATGTGAAACACTATTATTGCACAAGGAGTGAGTCCACGCAACTTATTATGTGACTTGTTAAAGCACATTTCACTGGCAAATAAAACAATGTCAACACCCCCAAAGACTTTGCCTTTGCTATTTCCTATAGATACTGTTTAATTCCAATATTTACAGAGCAAAATAAGGGCGTTTTTGTCACCATAAACGCTGAACGACGGGGAATGATCAGCCGTTGTTATAAACGCTCGTTCACGTTTTACGACACGTCTGATTTATAGCAGGAAGCATGCGTATGTAACAGAGAGATAGGGCTACAGCACACAGGAAGCGTGCGTATGTAACAGAGAGATAGGGCTACAGCACACAGGAAGCGTGCGTATGTAACAGAGAGAGATAGGGCTACAGCACACAGGAAGCGTGCGTATGTAACAGGAAGCGTGCGTATGTAACAGGAAGCGTGCGTCAAGTTTAAACATGTAAAATATATTTTTTTTGAAATAGATCACGCAGATATTACGTGTAACGTTTATGCCACGGTTATAAATGAAGAGAGAAGGTTACTCATCACCGAAGGCCCTTCGAACCACACATCCCCATGACAATGTCAGTGTTTCCACACTGAGTCAGGCAGTCAACACTGACTCCGGACTGAACTTCTGTGCAGTATTTGAACACAAATACTAGAAATTCCACTCATCCAAGGTTATTTCAGTCACACCAATTTAACTCAACATAAAAACACAACTCAGGAATCAGGATGGATTGAAATCACAAGAGGCCTGAGCATTTCACTGTAGCCATCTTGTCTGCTACATCATTCTACATCTCGTCTTCCACATCTTGTCATTCTACATCGTATCTTGTCAGTCTAGCTCATAGACTGTAAAAAAAAAATATGGAGGAAGCCATCGATGACGTCACCCCATTGTGTCCTATGAGAATGCCTGGTGGCGTATTTGATCATCAGGAAATGTAATTTCAGTGTCGCCATCTTGTCAAAAAACAAAAAGTGGAGAGAGGAGTTCGCAGTGCTTTGTCTCATTATTTCTTGATTATTATCATTATTATTCCATTATTTATTATCAGTTCTAGAGTATTAATGTTTTATGAAAAAGGTTTGGAAATAGGTGCCTCCATAATGACAATCTAAATAGCCAAGTCCTACAACTGGTAAGAAGTTGTCATGACATGTGAGGCGTGCTGCTCTCTCCTCTCGCTCACATGACTCAGCCAATAGCTGTAGTGCTCTCTCAACACAGACACACCCCTCCGGTCCTCCCCACCATCCACTCAGCAACAGCCTGCCTCACTGCCTGACAGTCAGCATCAGGTCAGAGGGAAATATATTTTTAAGAGAAATGCCACGGTGCAACCTAGAAATAGCACAAAAAACCCGCAACCTCGACAAATACATTTTCACCCGCGACATCGTTTTCAAAGTAGGCCAATTTTGTTGAAAACCGCGAACACTGCAACACTGCTGTTTTGTCATGTCAGTAGTTCAAGCTTTCCCATTTGGTACTGCACCCCCCCCCCCCCGTTGGTGCA
>NW_019943046.1:176490-183016 GCF_002910315.2 Salvelinus sp. IW2-2015 | reverse complement strand
CCAGCTCCAGTAGGCTACACATTGAGTTACGGCTTTCTATTTCAACTTTTTACCACTCAGGTAGCTACCACATAGTTACAGTTTTCTATTCACTGGTTAACCAGCTCCAGTGTACGGCTTACCGATTGAGTTACAGCTTTCTATTCCAAACTGGTTACCAGCTCCAGTGTAAGCTAGACATGATACAGTTTCTATCTAACTGGTTACCAGTCCAGTAGGCTACACATTGATTACCGGCTTCTTAGTTTCAACTGGTTTAACAGCTCCAGTAGCTACACATTGAGTTACAGCTTTCTATTAACTGTTAAACCAGCTCAGGGCTACCATGAGTTACAGGCTTTCTATTCAAACTGGTTAACCGCAGCTCCAGGTAGCTCACATTAGTTACAGGCTTTCTATTCAACATGTTTAACCAGCTCCAGGTAGCTACACTTGAGTTAAAGCTTTCTATTCAACTGGTAACCAGCTCGGTAGCCTAACACATTGAGTTACAGGCTTTCTGATTCAACTGGTTTACCAGCTCCGCGTAGGCTACACATTGAGTTACAGGCTTTTCTATTCAACTGGTTAACCAGCTCCAGGTAGGCTACACATTAGTTACAGGCTTTCTATTAACTGGTTTACCAGCTCCAGGTAGGCACACATTGAGTACAGGCTTTCTATTTCAACTGGTAACCACTCCGTAGGCTACACATTATTACAGGTTCTATCAACGTGGTTAAACACGCTCAGGTAGGCTAACACATTGATTACAGCTTTTCTATTCTGAAAGCCTGGTGGCTCCATTGTTAGTTTTCAACGTAAAGTCGCGACCTTTATACAGCTTTCTATCTGCTGGTCCACTCCGGTAGGGCCATGAGTGGCTTCTAACTTTACCACTTGGTGCTAACATAGTTCAGTTCTATCAACGGTTAAACCAGCTCAGTAGGCTACACATTGAGTTACAGCTTTTCTATTCAAACTGTTAAACAGCTTCCAGTAGCTACACATGATTACAGTTTCTATTCACTGGTTAACCAGCCGGTAGGCTCAATTGAGTTACATCTGGTTCTATTCAACTGGTTTTACACAGGGGCTACACTTGAGTAAGCTTCTGATCAAGTAAGCCTGGAGCTACATTGGTTTACAGGCTTCTATTCAATGGTTTACAGCTCCTGGTAGGCTACACTATTGAGTTCGCTTTCATTTACTGAGTTAACCAGCTACGGTAGCTACACATTGAGTATACAAGCTTTCTATTCAACTGGTTACCAGTCCTAGTAGGCTACACATTGAGTACAGGCTTTCTATCAACTGGTTAACAGCTCCTGGTAGGCTACACAATGAGTTACAGGCTTTCTATTCAACTGAGTTTTACAGCTCCAGGTAGCTACACATTGATTAACAGTTCTATTCCAACTTGGTTAACCACTTCCTGAGGCTACACTTGATTAAGGCTTTCTATTTTTATTAAAAACTTGTTTTCCAAACTTTCCCCCCAGGTAAGGCTTACACATTGAGTTACAGAGCTTCTATTCAAGTCTGTTAACAGCTCCTGGTAGGTACACATTGATTAACAGGCTTTATATTCACTGGTTACCCAGCTCATGGTAGGCTACACATTGAGTTACAGCCTTTCTATTCAAACTGTTCCATGCTTCCTGGTAGGCTAACATTGAGTACAGGCTTCTATTAACTGTAACCAGCTCCTGGTAGGCTACACATTGAGTTACAGGCTTTTCTATTCAACTGTAACCAGCTCCTGGTAGGCTACACATTGAGTTACAGCTTCTATTCAACTGGTTAACCACCCTGGTAGCTACACATTGAGTTACAGGCTTTCTATTAACTGGTTAACCAGCTCCTAGGTAGGCTACATATTGAGTTACAGGTTTCTATTCAACTGGATTACACTCATGGTAGCTACACAATTGGAATTACAGGCTTTCTATTCAATGGTTTAACCAGCTCAGGTAGGCTCACATTGAGTTACACGGTCTATTCTAACTGGTTTACCAGCTTCCTTAGGTACACATTGGAGTTACACTTTCTATTAACTGGTTAACCAGCTCCTGGTAGGCTCAACATTGAGTTTAACCAGGTTTCTATTCAACTAGGTTAACAGCTCCTGGTAGGCTACACATTGATTACAGGCTCTTTCTATTCACTGGTTTACAGCTCCGGTGCTTACACATTGAGGTTACAGGCTGTTCTATTCACCTGGTTAACCAGCTCCTGTAGCACACACATGAGTTTACAGTTTCTATCAACTTGTTACCAGCTCCTGGGTATGCTCACAAATTGAGTTACAGGGCTTTCTATTCAACTGGTTAAAGCAGCTCTGGTTAGCTACACATTGAGTTACAGGCTTTCTATTAAACTGTAACAGCCTTCCAGGGTAGGCTCACATTAGTAGCAGGCTTCTATCCACTGGGTTAACCCAGTAGGTAGTGGGTACACAATTTAGTACAGGCTTTCTTTACACTGGTTAAACACTCTGGTAGGCTACAGTTGATTTAAAGGCTTTCTTCAATGGTTAACCAGCTCAGGTAGCTTACCATTGAGTTACAGCTTCGATTCAACTGTTCAGCTCTGAGGTAGGCTACCATTGATTCAGGCTTTCTATTCAACTGTTACCAGCTCCACTGGTAGCACACATTGAGTTCAGGTTCTTTACTGGTTAACCAGCTCCAGTGTAGGTCACATTGATTACAGGCTTTTATTCGAAACTGGTTTACCACTCTGGTAGCTACACATTGAGTTACTAGTTTCTATCAACTGTTAACCACTCGGTAGCTACACATTGAGTTCAGGCCTTCTATTCAACTGGTTTACCACTCTGGTAGCTACATTAGTACAGGTTTCTATTCACTGGTAACCAGGCTCCTGGTAGGCTCACATTGATTCAGGCTTCTATTCAACTGGTTAACCACTCGCTTAGACTACACAATTGAGTTAAGCTTTCTATTCAACGTTTAACAAGCTCCAGGTAGGCTACACATTGAGTTCAGGCTTTCTATTCAACTGTTTACCAGCTCTGTTAGTTCTACATTGATTTAACAGGCTTTCTATTCAACTGGTTAACAGCTCGGTAGCTACACATTGAGTTACAGGCTTTCTATTCAACTGGTTACCAGCTCCGTAGCTAACATTAGTTAGCAGGCTTTCTTTCACTGTTTAACAGGCTCCTGGTAGGCTTAAACTTGAGTTACAGGTTTCTATTTAACTGGTTAACCACGTCCTGGTAGTGCTACACATTGGTTACAGGCTTTTTATAACTGTTACCAGCTTCCTGGGTTACGGCTACACATGAGTTACAGGTGCTTTCTATTCAACTGGATACCAAGCTCCTGGTAAGCTACACATTGAGTTAGCAGCTTTCTTCATTCAACTGGTTAAACCAGCTCCAGGTAGCTACCATTGAGTTACAGCTTTCTATTCAACTGGTTAACCAGCTCCGTAGGCTACACATTGAGTTACAGGCTTCGTATTCAACTGGCTTAACCAGCTCCAGTTAGGCTACACATTGAGTTACAGGCTCTATTCAACTGGTAACCAAGCACTCCAGGAGCTACACATTGATTACAGGCTTCTATTCAACTGCGTAACCAGCTCCTGTAGGCTACACATTGATTACAGCTTTCTCTATTCAACTGTTTAACCAGCTCCTGGTAGGCTACACATGAGTTACAGGCTTTCTATTCAACTGGTTAACCAGCTCCCGCTAGGCTACAATTAGTTACAGCCTTTGGAGCTGGTTAACCAGTTGAATAGAAAGCCTGTAACTCAATGTGTAGCCTACCTGGAGCTGGTAAACCAGTTGAATAGAAAGCCTGTAACTCAATGTGTAGCCTACCAGGAGCTGGTTAACCAGTTGAATAGAAAGCCTGTAACTTCAGTTTATTGTTGTAGTAGCCTTGTGTTATTATGAACACATTAGATTGATGTAACAGTCAGATTAGGCTACAGGTAAAACCCATCAGATTGATGTAACAGTCAGATTAGGCTACAGGTAAAACACATTAGATTGATGTAACAGTCAGATTAGGCTACAGGTAAAACCCATTAGATTGATGTAACAGTCAGATTAGGCTACAGGTAAAACCCATTAGATTGATGTAACAGTCAGATTAGGCTACAGGTACATCAGTCACCAGATTAGGTGACTGTTACATCAATCTAATGTATTTTACCTGTAGCCTAATCTGACTGTTACATCAATCTAATGTGTTTTTAACAACACAAGGCTACTACAACAATAAACTCTATGTGTTTGATCACTCAAACTCTCCTGTCGGATTTATCTATATATTTGCACATGCGCAAAGGGGATTTATTTACAATTATAAACCTGGTTCGAGCTCCGAATGCTGATTGGCTGAAAGCCGAGGTATATCAGACCATATACCACGGGTATGACAAAACGTTACTTTTTACTGTTCTAATTACATCGGTAACCAGTTTATAATAAGGCACCCCCGGGTTTTGCGGTATATGGCGAATATACAACGGCTAACAGCTGTATCCAGGCACTCCGTGTTGTGTTATGCTTATGAATAGCCCTTCGCCGCGGTAGATTGGCCACATCCCATACCCTCTTGTGCAAATTATCTGGCGAGTTTAAAAAAGGCAAATTATATTTTCACTTGCCACATATTCAAATAACTGTATTACATCATGTCATAGTTTGCAATAATTATTAATTTTGAGTTAAACCGAATTTGGCAACTAACTTCGTTACACCTATTGGTCTCTCTACTATGATATTCCTTCTTAAATTGGCTCGAAAACGGTACGGAATACGGTTTTCTTGTATAAATTTGGCAACTGACGTTACTCTCTTGCTGTGAAAAAACAAATTGGGCTAGTTTTGTTTTATAACGGTCAATGGGCTAGAAATGTTAGCTTGACCTGTGAAACAGAGCTATCTAGCTATTATATAGACATGGGCTCTCCAACCCTGTTTCATGAAGAGCTGTTGACTGTGCCCAATAATGTTTGTACCATGTTTTGTGCTGCTACCATGTTGTGTTTCTACCATGCTGTTGTTAAGTTGCTACCATGCTGTGTTGTCATGTGTTGCTGCCTTGYTACGKTGTCGTCTTAGGTCTCTCTTTATGTAGTCTTGTCTTGTCTCTTGTTGTGATGTGTGTTTTAGCCTATATTTATATTATTTTATTGTTTTAATCCCAGCCCCAGCAGGAGAGGCCCTTTGCCTTTTGGTAGGCCGTCATTGTAAATAAGAACGTGTTCTTAACTGACTTGCCTGGTTAAATAAATACAGTACCTTCCTGTATGTTTTCGTTTCAACTCCAGTAACTAACCCGATTCAATGTATCAAGCAGGTAACGTGAAGTATTAGAATCAGGTCAACTATCTTGAGGTTGGAGAAAAACCTACAGGACGGTAAATTAGCTCTCCGGGAACAGGGTTAGCGAGCCCTGATATAACGGGAACATCTTCTTTCTGTACTGTAGTTAATCAAATCTGAAAGTTGTCTTTGGCTGGCTAACTAGCTGCTAGTTAAGACAAGGAGCTTCATATCCCCTACTGCAACTCTGTTTGCTTGTTGGCTAGGTAGATTTGAGTCAAGTCAGGTGGTGTTGGCAGTTCACTAGTTGTTGACAAATAGCTAACGTTAGCTAACTAGCTAGCTGGTACAGCAGCTAAGCTTTTTGAGTCAGACAGCTATTCATTGTCAGCTAGCAAGTTGACTAGTTAAAAGGGTAGGTAAAGTATTGAAACACTCACTCTTCGAAGTACTCTTGATATTGAGTTCATATTGAACAGAAGAAGTAGGAGATGACAGTCCAGGCTTCGCAAAAGAAATGTTCGCCGAACTCAGCGCCTCTTTAAAATAGATGACAGAAGTCGGAGAGAATGACTCGTCCGGGGTGCTAGCAACATGTCCATTTTTATCTTGAATGTGTGCTCTGTCAGAGTGCCCCGAGGCATCCAAACTTTGTGAAAGTGGTGAATCCTGGATGGGACACGGGAGTGTTGACAGTCCCTGCTCCTCCGCCATCTTCACTTGCATGTGACTCGTTTCCAATCAGCAGTCAGAGAGAAACGTCTTCTTCTTTGTTGGGGCTTATCGGCGGTTGGGATCCAACGTTACGGCGCGTTACCGTCACCTACTGTACTGGAGTGTGGGCCAGAGACAGGGAGAAACTAAATCCTACCTGGCATCTCAGTTGCTCTTGAAAAAGATAACAACATATTTGAGACTATATCTAAAGAAGTTCGACTCAAAATACTGTTTAAACTCATTTCCTGTATCCCCTTCTCCCTCACACTAGATCTCATCCTCTCTCGTTCCCTCTGATACTGCACACAATGTATCAATACATGCTCTGTTTCCTGGTAATAATCCCACTTTTCTGTTGGATGCTTTCCTATTACATTTAAAGTCGTATTTATCTGGCTGTGTCCCACCCTTCATCTTGTAAATAAATGCCTGCCCTTAGTATCACTGCTCCTGCCATCTCTGCACCATCACTGTCCATATCAGGCTGTTAGCCTGCCATCTCTGCACCATCACTGTCCA
>NW_019943046.1:167995-169101 GCF_002910315.2 Salvelinus sp. IW2-2015 | reverse complement strand
TGCTTGTTTAGCCGGTAACATCAACATTCCCCACTACTAAGTGCTTGTTTAGCCGGTACATTCAACATCCCCACTCTAAGTGCTTTGTTTAGCCGGTTAGCCAGTACATCAACATCCCCACTACTTAGTGCTTGTTTAGCCAGTACATCAACATCCCCACTACTAAGTGCTTGTTTAGCCAGTACATCAACTGCCTCGTTCCCCTCCACCCCCACAGAGGGACCCAAGTAACTCTTATCTGTATAACCATCTGTCTCATCCTGCCATGGGTTTGTAGTACATCATAAAGCAGGTCTTGTCTGTTACGTGAGCTAAAGGACTGCAGACTCATTAACACTGCATATGAATCATAGCAAATAATGACTTTTTCCACCCACTGCAAGGCCAAAAGAATGGCCATCAGCCATATATATATACAGCAAGATGTTCTGTAATACATTTCCTGGCTGCAACTCCACATTCCGGCACTACAAAATGCTGACTCAGTACTTCCTGTCCTCAGATCTTTTGAACCATCTGTGTAAATGGCCACAACATCCTGATACACAGTATCCAGACGTCTCTTAAACCAATCAGATGGATCAACACCCTCCCTATGGTTCTGTAGTCTCTCCAACACTTCTAGATCAACTACTGGAGGTGGGAGTAGTCATGGTGGGTTTACAGGAAAAGCTGGCGTTGGACTAAACTCCCTTCCATACAGTCCCATCTCCTTCGCCCGGGTATTACCCCACTCACCCAAAGCTCRTGTTCTGTCCTCGCTCATGTTTCCAATATGCCTGTAAAATCCCTTTCGTAGGATGAGACACCCCGTGTCCCTGTAGGGTGACCCAATAATTAATTTCCAGCTGCTGTCTCCTAATCTGCAAAGGCATATCCCCCATCTCCACCTGTAGTGCAGCCACTTGGGAGGTCTGAAACACCCCACTACATATTCTGAGTCCCTGTATGACATCTATCCTTTCCAATGAGGTCCGGCCTGCCGAACCATACGCTATACTGCCGTAGTCTATTACAGATGAGGTCCGGGCTGCCGAGCCATACGCTATACTGCCGTAGTCTATTACAGATGAGGTCCGGGCTGCCGAACCATACGCTATACTGCC
>NW_019943046.1:162328-163605 GCF_002910315.2 Salvelinus sp. IW2-2015 | reverse complement strand
TCCTTCCCCGTCAGACCGGATCAATGCAACATACATGGTCCTCAATGAGGAACGCCCAGCCTCCCACTCCTTCCCCGTCAGACCGGATCAATGCAACATACATGGTCCTCAATGAGGAACGCCCAGCCTCCCACTCCTTCCCCGTCAGACAGAGCATCACATTTAGTACCTTCTTACTCTTTCCCACCACTCTTGCAATGTGTTCTGCCCAGATCAAACAAGAGTCAAAGTACACCCCAAGGAACCTGAAGGCCCCCACTCTCTCAATGTGTTCTGCCCAGATCAAACAAGAGTCAAAGTTTACCCCAAGGAACCTGAAGGCCCCCACTCTCTCAATGTGTTCTGCCCAGATCAAACAAGAGTCAAAGTTTACCCCAAGGAACCTGAAGGCCCCCACCCTCTCAATGTGTTCTGCCCAGATCAAACAAGAGTCAAAGTATACCCCAAGTAACCTGAAGGCCCCCACCCTCTCAATGTGTTCTGCCCAGGTCAGTCTGGGGTCAAACTCTACCCCAAGGAACCTGAAGGCCCCCACCCTCTCCAAGCGTCTCCCATAGAACCTCAAGCGTACCTCATCTCCCACCTTCCTCCCGTCTGAGTTGTCTCTACAGAGATCCTGAATCCCCACATTAATGCCCATTGCTCTACCTCATTAATTGCTTCCTGTACCTTSCTGACTATATATATGGCACATTTCTTCACCTCTTCCATAAGGCCCTATCATCTGCAAATAATGACCTCCTAATATCCAGATGCATCTGAGAGTAAACATCATTGATCATGATTGAGAACAACAGAGGACTAATCAGGCTCCCCTGTGGTGTACCGTAATCCACCAGGTAGATGCCTGATAGAGACCTTCCCCACCCTCACCTGGACAGACCTTCCAAACAGGGAATCCTTTATCCAGTTGTATGTTCTTCCTCCTACCCCCCATAATATCAAGCTTGATTAACAACCCCTCCTTCCACATCATATCCTACGCCTTCTCCACATCAAAAAAATACAGCTACAACAGTCTCCTTGTTCACCTGAGCCTTCCTGACCTCTGCTTCTAAGCAGTTGGCCTCGTTGCATCATTCCCTGGCTTCCGGATTGGTCCCACTACTGTCTCCTTCCAGCTGTCTGGTAGTTGATTGGTCCCACTACTGTCTCCTTCCAGCTGTCTGGTAGTTGATTGGACCCACTACTGTCTCCTTCCATCTGTCTGGTAGTTGATTGGTCCCACTACTGTCTCCTTCCAGCTGTCTGGTAGTTGATTGGTCCCACTACTGTCT
>NW_019943046.1:157277-162303 GCF_002910315.2 Salvelinus sp. IW2-2015 | reverse complement strand
ATAGTGGAAGGTACTGGCCCCAGCTTACTAGGAAGAGGGTTGGAGGAAATAAAATTGAACTGGGATGAAACAAACATGCGTCACCACAGAGACATTGACCACTACACAGTGCTTATCAAAGCAGAGTGTGTTTTCAAAAAGAGCTAGGGACATTAAAAGGTCAAGCTAAACCATTCATGTTTGCTGCTGATGCTACTCCCAGAATTCTATAGGCCAAGATCAGTTCATATTGCCATGAAGCCTAAAGTGATTGGAAATTGAAAGACTCTTAGCAGAGGATATAATTGTACTGCTGTCAAGTTTTCTATGGGCAGTCACAGTTGTTCCCATACTAAAACCAGATGTTCAATCAGATATTGCGTGACATAAGATGACTTTAAGATAGAGTTTCTTCTCTGGAGCAGTACCCAATACCCAAAGTGGAGGATTTGCTTTCACGTTAACCGGAGGCAACAGTTTACAAAAACTGGACATGAGTCACGGGGGGGCATATCAGAAGTGCTAATGATAAAGCTTCACAGAACGTAACTGACAAAACACCCACAGAGGATGTTTACCTATAAGCTACTCGGGTGTTTTCTGCACCACTATCTTCCAAAGAACTATGGTAGGAATTTGCAGGGTTACCAAGGTGAGCAGTTACCTCGACGACACATTCTTGTCACGGATGTCACGAGGAGGAACATCTCAGAACCACTTAGGGAAGTTTTGAGGAGAATGAGGACGCCGGTCTCCGGCTGAAGAGGAGCAAGTGTACACTGTTAGCTGATGAAGTGCAGTACTGCGTCACAGTGTGATGCCAAGGGGGTACACCACTGTCCAAAGTAAAGGAGGGCTGTTGTGGAAGCTCACTCGACAAATTTACTTTTTAATAAACGAGCTGAAAGCCTATCTAGGTACTGAATTATTATAATCGCTTCCTCCCGAACTCTCTACCCTTTAGCTTCCTCTAGCTAACTGGCTAAGGAAGGATGTGGCCTGGAAAATGGCCAGAAAGACAGGAGAAAGCTTTTGAATCAAAAGTGTGTTACTGCAATCAGCTGAATTGGGTTGTTCTAGTCCCCCACTCACTCAGCAGACAGAATCTATCTTTATCGTGTGAGCCTCACGTATGGTGTGGGGCGTGGCTATCCCACCGGATGGAGAATGGTGCCGAGAAACCTATCGGTTCATGTCAAGAACGTTTCGCCAGCGGAGAAACACGTACTCTCAGCTGGACAAGGGAAGGACTGGCTGTCATATCGGGAATACAGAGATTCCACAAGTACTTTGTACGGGAGAACATCACTATTGTGACAGGATCATAAACCTCTGGATCTCTCGTGTTCCATGAACAAAACCATACGCACAAATGTCTCTCCAAGAGGTTCCAACGTTGGAATGTGTGGCCTCAGGCCTTACGAGTACAGAATCATTTTCACACCAGTAGATACCATGGAGATGCTGATGCTCTGAGTAGGCTGCCTGTTCAGAAAATATACAGCTCAGGAGAAGAAAATGACCAGGTTTTGATGATGACGTGTTGATGATGCACAGTTGAACAGCAGCGCACAATCAGGCAATGGACCTTCAAAGGATGTGACGTTATCACAAGTGCATGAATTATCCTGAAACGGATGCCTAACAGTTGAAGAGCCTTCAGATTCATGCCTTACTACACATCGCCGCTTGCATGATGTGTTCGAGAATGATGATGTTCTGTGGGTCAAGAGTTAGTTATCACCACAAGGGCGGGGGTTGCTACTGAGTTGTTGCATCATGTACGCATCCAGTATGTCGAGATGAAAGGCCTACCGATGTCATATGTCTGTGCCAAGATGGACCACGATGTGGAAAATGAGGTTGAGCCGGTGTGAAGATTGTCAGAGTAACAGGAAGTCACGCACCCACCGCACATTACATCCATGGAATGGCCAGAAAAACCATGGACACGACTCATGTGACTAGCTGGACTTTCTAGGAAAATGTTCTTTTTGCTATTGACTTCTCAATTCAAAGTGGATGGATGTTTACCCCATGAAACGTCACATCGTACGCACGATGGAAGTTAGACAAAGTTTTCAGTTGTATGGATTGCCTCAAATGTTGGTTAGTGACAATGCTACTTGTTTTAACAAGCAGTGTGATATTCACCAGTTTCATGAAAAAAATGAATTCAGGCTGATACGGTCGGACCCTTTTCCCCATCTTCAAGACGGATTAGCAGAACGTGCGGTTTCAGACCTTAAGGAGGGGATGAGGAAGGATGCAAGGGCCACATTGAAACAAGTGTCAAGATTCTTGTTCAGCTACAGGATTACTCCTCAGCTACGACTGGGTTGTACCTGCAGAAATGTTGATGTCAAGGAGGTTAAGGTCAACCTTGAGATCTCATCAGACCAGACCTGAAAATGAAAATACAACAAAAGCAATGAATCAAAAATGGAATCATGATACCCGAGCCCAAACTGCAGAATTCTCATATGGAGATGATGTCTATACAAGCAACATATGGGTTTGTCCTAAATGTGATTCCAGCTACCATTGAGGATTGTCAGGACAGATTCTTAACTGTGATCATCGAGTGGACAAAGACTAAGGAGACACGTGATCAGAGCGAGCTCGAAGTTCCAGTTCCATCCGAGATCTGATCAGATTCTTAACAGCAGGACAGGACATTGGAACTTCCCCAGAGTGCAGTTGGACAAACACCTGAGACCAACAAAACTCAACTCCTGAGACCACCAGTCGGGACGACTCCTCCTGTGAAGTCTCCCACAAAAGGACTTTGTTTCACCATCAGGGTGAAGATCTGGTGCACCAGGAAGAGCCTAACCACCTCTGAGACCTCTATTAGAGAGTAGACGTCCGCCAGCCTTTTTCAGATCCTAAAGAGATCATTTTTGAAAAAATGTAAATAAGAATATAGCATACCCTCAGAAAGGAATTAAATTGGTGTATTAAGTTTAAAGGGGGAATGTAGTAACCTGGTATATTTATATGTTTACTCAATAGATGGCCGATTGACTCAAACGGTTTGCTTTCCGCTATCGTAGCTATTTCCGTGTCTGCTAATTACATGATTAAGAAAGCTCAGTGAGTTTTTAAGCCAGGTGAAAGAATAATGTAAATCTAAGTTACATTAAAGACTAAAACGTACGTAAGTCTTCATGAGTCGTAATTCTAGAAGCCTTTTAAGGATCTACATCTCCTTCCAGCTGTCTGGTAGTGATTTGGTTTTTTTTTCCCCCACTTTAACTTTGGTTCTTTCCTTCCAACTGTCTGGTAGTTGATTGGTCCCACTCTCTCCAGTGTCTGGTAGTTGATTGGTCCCACTACTGTTCCTTCCCGCTGTCTGGTAGTTTCCCTCCTCCCACACTCTGTTGTTCAACACCAAATACCTTATCCAGTGGCCTCATCATAAGATGGGTCAACATAACATAGCACACCTCAGTCTTTCCCAGGTAAGTTAACCCAGCTTAACCTATTGCCTTTTCATCTATCAGGATACGAGTGATTGAAAGTATTGCAGACCCGACTTGACTTATTCCACTATTTTGGTTACATTTACAGCCTTATTCGTACAAATTGTATAGTTATATTTTTAAATGTTCCTCATCAATTTACACACAATACCCACAATGACAATACAATTACCCCATAATAAATCACAATACCCATAATGACATCACAATACCCCATAATGACAAGAAAAAACAGATTTGAGAAAATGTTGGGCAAATATATGGAATAGAAAGTACATTATTTTCTTGGAATCTAGGCGAAGTAAAAAAAAAAAGGTCAAAAATATAAAGAGTAAAGTAAAGTACAATACCCCCAAAAATCTTAAGTAGTACTTAAAGTAGTTTTACTTAAGTACTTTAACCATGTAGATCAGTACTGTATTGAAAACAATCAGCTGGCAAGTGTTGGCTAATTATAAATAGCAAAAAGGGAAATAATTGGTGTAGGAGAGCACTGTAATTCTACCTTGTTTATTTACTGAGAAGAATGAAGAAAAGAGACAAAATAGAAGTCAATGAGGTCAATGGCACGGAGAGGATTGCAGAGAAGTTGTGTTGATGGTAGTAAAGAGAGATTAACAGAAAAATGTTTGCAAGTAAAGCCACAATTTCCTTTACTGGAAATACAGATATGCATCTGTTGGTCACAGATACCTTTATAAACAGGTAGGGGCGTGGATCAGAAAACCAGTCAGTATCTGGTGTGACCACCGTTTGCCTCATGCAGCGTGACACATCTCCTTCACATTTACACTTAGTGCATTCAGCCAAGCGTGTGCAACATCCTACATTGTCCAAAAATACAACAATGGTGGTGGAAAATAGTGTTTCATGAAGAAATTATGCATATTTTCCCTGTTATTCTCCGGCCTTCTCACCGTTGAAGCTAGTCGAGGAGGAAAATTATGCTTTTGCAGCCTGAATGGAGGATGCCTTATGTACGAAACGGTCCGCGGGGGACACRGGTGAATTACCAGGAATGCACATCAAGCCTATTTTTATTTATTTAACTAGGCAAGACAGTTAAAACTTCTCCAGGCTTAGGGGCGCTATTTTCACGTCTGGATGAAAAGTGTGCCCAAAGTAAACTGCCTGCTACTCAGGCCCAGAAGCTAGGATATGCATATAATTGGTAGATTTGGATAGAAACACTCTAAAGTTTCTAAAACAGTTTGAATAATGTCTGTGAGTATAACAGAACTGATTTGGCAGGCAAAACCCCGAGCACAATCCATCCAGGGAAAATATTTTTTGAGGTCAATCTGTTTTCCATTGGTTTTCTATGGTAAACCCGTTTTAAGAGAAATATGCTTGCAGTTCCTATAGCTTCCACTAGATGTCAACAGTCTTTAGAAATTTGTTCATGTTTTTCTTTAGAGAAATGAAGAAGTACGGCTGTCCAGAACGAGGGTCCAGCTCTCTAATGTTTTGATGCGCGCGACCTGGAATGCACTTTCTTTGTTTTCCTTCGGTATTGAACACATTTTATCCCGTCTTAAATTTGATTGATTATTTACGTAAAA
>NW_019943046.1:150511-154317 GCF_002910315.2 Salvelinus sp. IW2-2015 | reverse complement strand
TCGAAAAATAATGAAATATGATTGTCTGTGTTTGTTTGATGGGTGCTGTCCTTAGATAATAGCATGGTTTGCTTTCGCAGTAAACCTTTTTGAAATCTGACATGGTGGCTAGATTAACAAGAAGTTCAGCTGTAATTTGGTGTATTGCAGTTAAATATTTTTTATATATTTTTTCAATTTGGCGCTCTGCCATTTTACCGGATGTTGTCGAATCGATCCCGTTAACGGGATTTGAGCCATAAGAAGTTTTAAGAACAAGTTATTGTTTACAATGACGCCTACCAAAAGGCAAAAGGGTGCTGAGATTTAAAAAAATAATATATATATAGGACAAAACACGCATCACAACAAGAGAGACAACACTACATAAAGAGAGACCTAAACAACAACATAGCAAGGCAGCAAAACATGACAACACAGCATGGACACATACACAGTACGACACAACATGAAACACGTACAACACAGGAATATACAGGGCGGATATTCCTGCTCGTTGGCTACATCTGTTGGCCAGAGAGAGAAAGGCCCAGAAGGGTAAGAGCCTAATAACAATTTAATTCGTTTGGAGCTTGTGTGGTGGCTATTTTAACCTGGCTTTGCCAGAATTTTTGGGGTCTTGTCCTTACCCAAGTAAGGACATGCTGTTGAATTCTGCTTTCTTTTGCCAGATACTCCGGTAAACAGCTTACTGTCCGGGTAGCAGAGAGGGACGGAAGACCCGGTAGAAAGGCTCAAAGATGAGCTAGGCTTTGTTTTGTTTTGCTGTTATCACGGTGGTGCATTCTGTTTCTTTCCCCGAATAAAAGTCCTGGGTTGTTTCCCTGGAGAAAGTTACATTCTTGTCTATTTGTGTTACTTTACAACACTTGTCAGTTGTTGCCAGCAAAATAATGTTATGAATCGGTTCAAACCCAAAAAAAAAAAAAAACAAAAAGGCAAACTACATAGCACTGACCACAAGACTGACAAAATCAAGATTTATCAAACAGAGCCTGCAGAACTTCCATTTTGGACGTGTGTAAAAGAGAGCATCTCGTTATTATGGACAGACCTCTCCCCATCTTTACAACCATTGAATTTATATGTTTTGACCATGACAGTTTACAATCTAAGGTAACCAAGTAATTTAGTCTCAACTTGTTCAACAGCCACACCATTCATTACCAGATTCAGCTGAGTCTGAATTTAGGAATGATTTGTACCAGGCCTGATCACCGACAACGATGAGACCCATATAGGAGGGAGGTCAGAGACCGGTCGTTGTGCTAGGACAACAACCTCTCCCTCAATGTGAGCAAGACAAAAGAGACATCGTGGACTACAGGAAAAGGAGGACCGAGCACGCCCCCATTCTCATCGACAGGCTGTAGTGGAGCAGGTTGAGAGCTTCAAGTTGCAACAAACTATCAATGTCCAAGCACACTGAAAAAAGTTGAAAAGGCACGACAAAGCCTATTCCCCCTCAAGAGACTGAAAATATTTGTCATGGATCCTCAGATCCTCAGAAGGTTCTACAGCTGCACCATCGAGAGCATCCTGACTGGTTGCATCACTGCCTGGTATGGCAGCAGCTCGGCCTCGACCGCAAGCACTACAGAGGGTAATGCGTACGGCCCTTTCATCACTAGGGACAAGCTTCCTGCCATCCAGACCTTAATACCAGGCGGTGTCAGAGAAGGCCTAAAAACTGTTGAAGACTCCAGCCACCCTAGTCATAGACTGTTCTCTCTGCTACTGCACAGCAAGCGGTACCGGAGCACCAAGTCGAGTCCAAAAGCTTCTCAACAGCTTCTACCCCAAACCCATAAGACTCCTGAACAGCTAACCAAAGCGTACCAGACTCCCTCTTACACTGCTGCTACTCTCTGTTTATTATCTATGCATAGTCACTTTAACTCTACCTACATACATACTACCTCAATTAACTGGTGTCCCACACATCTGACTCGTATCGGCTACCCCCTGTAATAGCCTCCACATTGACTCTGTACCGGTACCCCCTGTATATAGCCTCCACATTGACTCTGTACCGTAAACACCCTATATAGCCTCCCACATTGACTCTGTACCGTACCCCCTGTATATAGCCTCCACATTGACTCTGTACCGGTACCCCCTGTATATAGCCTCCACATGACTCTGTACCGTACCCCCTGTATATACCTCCCACATTGACTCTGTACCGACCCCCTGTATATAGTCTCCACATTGACTCTGTACCGGTACCCCCTTTATAGCCTCCACATTACTCCTGTACCGTACCCCTGTATATAGCCTCCACATTGACTTTGTACCAGTACCCCCTAAATAGCCTCCACATTGACTCTGTACCGGTACCCCCTGTATATAGCCTCACATTTACTCTGTACTGTACCCCCTGTATATAGCCTCCAAATTACTCTGTACCAGAACCCCTTTATAAGCCTCCACATTGACTCTGTACCGTAACACCCTGTATATAGCCTCCACATTGACTCTGTATACCCACTGTACCACCTGTATATAGCCTCCACATTGACTCTGTACCGTACCCCCTGTATATAGCTCCAACATTGACTCTGATACTACCCCTGTATAGCATGGTTTGCTTTCGCAGTAAAGCCTTTTTGAAATCTGACATGGTGGCTAGATTAACAAGAAGTTCAGCTGTAATTTGGTGTATTGCAGTTAAATATTTTTTATATATTTTTTTCAATTTGGCGCTCTGCCATTTTACCGGATGTTGTCGAATCGATCCCGTTAACGGGATTTGAGCCATAAGAAGTTTTAAGAACAAGTTATTGTTTACAATGACGGCCTACCAAAAGGCAAAAGGGTGCTGAGATTTAAAAAAAATATATATATATATAGGACAAAACACGCATCACAACAAGAGAGACAACACTACATAAAGAGAGACCTAAGACAACAACATAGCAAGGCAGCAAAACATGACAACACAGCATGGTAGAAACACAACATGACAACAACATGGTAGCAACACAGGAATATACAGGGCGGTATATTCCTGCTCGTTGGCTACATCTGTTGGCCAGGAGAGAGAAAGGCCCRGAAGGGTAAGAGCCTAATAACAATTTAATTCGTTTGGAGCTTGTGTGGTGGCTATTTTAACCTGGCTTTGGCCAGAGMTGTTTTGGGGTCTTGTCCTTACCCAAGTAAGGACATGCCTGTTGAATTTCTGCTTTCTTTTGCCAGATACTCCGGTAAACAGCTTAGCTGTCCGGTAGCAGAGAGGGACGGGAAGACCCGTGTAGAAAGGCTCAAAGACTGAGCTAGGCTTTGTTTTGGTTTTGCTGTTATCACGGTGGTGCATTCTGTTTCTTTCCCCGAATAAAAGTCCTGGGTTGTTTCCCTGGAGAAAGTTAAATTCTTGTCTACATTTGTGTTACTTTACACACTTGTCAGTTGTTGGCCAGCAAAATAATGTTATGAATCGGTTCAAACCCCAAAAAGGGCAGAACTACATAGCACTGGACCACAAGACTGGACAATAATCAAGATTATATCAAACTAGAGCCTGCAGAACTTCCATTTTGGACTGTGGTGTCAAAAAAGTAGAGCATCTCGTTATTATGGACAGACCTCTCCCCATCTTTACAACCATTGAATTTATATGTTTTGACCATGACAGTTTACAATCTAAGGTAACGCCAAGTAATTTAGTCTCAACTTGTTCAACAGCCACACCATTCATTACCAGATTCAGCTGAGGTCCCACACGACCAGGTCTCTGACCTCCTCCCTATATGCGGTCTCATCGTTGTCGGTGATCAGGCCTGGTACAAATCATTCCCTAAATTCTA
>NW_019943046.1:137221-145738 GCF_002910315.2 Salvelinus sp. IW2-2015 | reverse complement strand
CACAAAACACACACACACACACACACACACACACACACACACACACACACACACACACACACACACACACACACACACACACACACACACACACACACACAGCAACCACAGATAATGAAGTCACCGAAACACTTAAGAGTTGCAATGTGGAGGCTATATACAGGGGGTACCGGTACAGAGTCAATGTGGAGGCTATATACAGGGGTACCAGTACAGAGTCAATGTGGGCTATATACAGGGGGTACCGGTACAGAGTCAATGTGGAGGCTATATACAGGGGGTACCAGTACAGAGTCAATGTGGAGGCTATATACAGGGGGTACCGGTACAGAGTCAATGTGGAGGCTATATACAGGGGTACCGGTACAGAGTCAATGTGGAGGCTATATACAGGGGGTACGGTACAGAGTCAATGTGGAGGCTATATACAGGGGTACCGGTACAGAGTCAATGTGGAGGCTATATACAGGGGGTACCGGTACAGAGTCAATGTGGAGGCTATATACAGGGGGTACCGGTACAGAGTCAATGTGAGGCTATATACAGGGGGTACCGGTACAGAGTCAATGTGGAGGCTTATTACAGGGGTACCGGTACAGAGTCAATGTGGAGGCTATATATAGGGGGTACCGGTACAGAGTCAATGTGGAGGCTATATACAGGGGGTACCGGTACAGAGTCAATGTGGAGGCTATATACAGGGGTACCGGTACAGAGTCAATGTGAGGCTATATACAGGGGGTACCGGTACAGAGTCAATGTGGATGGTGTGTGTGTGTGTCAAGATGCGGCTGGAATTCTGCAGGTGGGGAGCGGGTGAGAAGGTTCAGGAGGCTTGTTGGGCATCTTGTTATGACATGCATTTACATGAATTAGGTCCACGGAATTATACCTGGGAAGAGCGATTTTATGGAGAAATTTTTCGAATGTCATTTGAAATAGCTAGCTAACGTGCTTGTGCGTGCAGAGCGGCACCGGAAATAAAAACACGCATTTTTGTAGTTAATAAATCCAAAGTGAAACAAGATAACTAGGCCTATAGTATCCTTCACTGGCGTTTAAACAGTTCATTATTCTATAGCTAATTTAAAAAACCTCTCTCCCTATCTTCTGGATCAAGCTTGTAATGTCCGCACAGAAGCCTATGCTTCGGAGTGGGGAGGGGCAGGTAGCATAAACGCGCACAGGTAAAGATTTTACAGACACTGTAATAAGTTTCCGAGTGACAGAGTTAGGGCTTTGCATAGGCGTTTTGTTGTGGGCGAAGGGGGAAAAAAATGACTGAAACGTAAAATAACATTGTAAAAGGGCTTTTATAAATGAAAACATAGCAATGTATCAACCTACGTGACATCACAGAGGGCCAACTAACCTTCTGGTAGACAATGCAGTGATGAGTATCAAAATTGTCACCGGTAAATAAACGCAGAGTGCTATGATAAACGGCATATAACGGTTTTAATGAAGTGGCAGCTGCGTTCATACAGATGATGTCGACATAGACAAGGACCGATAGGAACGTCGACTGAATAATCTGCTTCCTACTATTTAGCGAGAGGCAGGACCCATTTCTATAGAAAAAGCCCATTTCTATTCTCAGCTTCTTCTTAACTAACTCATCAATATGAACACCATCCAAAGTAAGTATGCTTAAATCATCAGACTTATTTTTATGCGCGCTAGAGAACAACACAATTGTTAACTAATAACTAGTTAATTATTAACAATTAAAGTATGATAAATAACAGTAGTGTGTTGCTTCCCAATCACACTAAAAGTATGTAGAAGATTTTAAGGTGAGGACTCCTGCAAGCCCCAGTAATAAGACTCTGAGAGAAATATAGTTGGGTATTGCCTTCAGCACCTAACTAGCTAGCTGGTCATCAAGATGACTGACTTAAAGATGCCTGACTTAAAGATGCCTGACTTAAAGATGACGGACTTAAAGATGACTGACTTAAAGATGACTGACTTAAAGATGACTGACTTAAAGATGCCTGACTTAAAGATGACGGACTTAAAGATGACTGACTTAAAGATGACTGACTTAAAGAATACTGATTTATCCGAATCCATTCCTCTCCACAGGCGACTCCCAGGTGCGCGACACACGTCATCCGTTCGGGCAGCAGGCGTGTCCATAGTCTCTGCGTATAGCTAGCGTACTGCAGTCAGTAGCGCCGATGAACCACTATCATTACTGACGACTTCAGAAACGCTCCCTGTTATAACGTTGTTACTGCGGTGACTTTCCCTTTCTTTTTGGCTGAGGAGAACGTGTAAAGAGGCAGCTGGTTTTCACAATGGCGACAGCTGCGGTATCTGCCAGTGGCCCCAACCCCGGCTCCGGCGCTGAGTTGGTCCGAGGACAGGCCTTCGATGTCGGGCCTCGCTACCACAATCTGTCGTATATCGGAGAGGGCGCCTACGGAACGGTGTGGTAAGACATGTCTTCATACGTTCCATGATGGCAGAAATGTTGCCTCACACTCATCACTACTGACGTTAGTCTAACAAGTTTGGATACTTTGTAGACTTCAATGAGTAGAATTACCCTACGTTTTCACTTCTTTACTGCCACATTGTAACATGTAAAGTGTATTTTTAGACATGTGTTGCTGTTGATATGGCGCTAGTTTGCAGTGAGTGAAGGCATTTGTTACAGTGGCTACTTGTTGCTCTTGGGTCGACTGTAGGATTTGGCAACTCAGGGCGATTTCACATTACATAACTCAGTATTGACAAATTATTTTTATTCCTTTTAACAGACTATTTATGTTCATTTCGAAAAATCTTCCTCTACCAACTTTTTATTAGGCCAACATATTTCGTTCTTATCTGCATGCTCAGCAGAATAATTTATATCTGAAAAACCACCGACGCAAAACGCCTTAATGTCAAACTTGATTCGTGTTTTTAGCCGTCAATTTGTCTTAATTTAAAATAAGCCTGAGAACTCTGAATCATTTCAGATTTACCGGTAGGCTGGTTTCGGTAAACTGTAGTATTCACTGTGTGCATGTTGTGTTGACATCGGTTGTCGTGATAGTGACCAGGATGAATGGACCAGATTGCTGGTGCGAGAGAGCTTGTTTAGGGGCAAGGTTAGCCCTGATCAAGGCTGAAGGCATCTTCTGTAGAGGGGAGCGTTAAAGCTGCAGTATGACACTTTTTAGGCGACCCAACCAAATACACATATTAGTTATAGATCTGTCATTCTCATCGAAAGCAAGACTAAGAAGCGGAAGATGTGTTCTATGTGCACCATTTCTATGCTTCCCGTTTAGTTTTTTGCGAATTTGAGTTTGTATTTTTTAGCTGGCGTACAAAACAATCATTTTGGCTCGTGGAAAATCTGTTTCACATGTTTAGATTGAACTATGAATCTCTCCAACGTATATGATTGTTTTGTTACAAACGGAAATTAGGTGAAATATTTGAATTTTAGCAACAAGGAAATTGAGTGTTTTTTAAAATAATTTTTGTATTTTGTATTTTGTTGCATTTTTCAGCTTTAAGAGCCGCGACGCGCGGGTTCAGCATTAAAATGCATCGCTTGCGGAAGAACGTGTTGTCACAGGAAAATGTTGGGTGCAACTGTTGTGGGGTGGCAGGTAGCCTAGTGGTTAGAGTGTTGGACTAGTAACCAGCAGGTAGCCTAGTGGTTATAGTGTTGGACTAGTAACCAGCAGGTAGCCTAGTGGTTAGAGTGTTGGACTAGTAACCAGCAGGTAGCCTAGTGGTTAGAGCGTTGGACTAGTAACCAGCAGGTAGCCTAGTGGTGCGTCTAACCACAGGCTGCCTGCTGGTTACTAGTCCAACGCTCTAACCCCTAGGCTACCTGCTGGTTACTAGTCCAACGCTCTAACCACTAGCCTACCTGCTGGTTACTAGTCAACACTCTAACCACTAGGCTACCTGCTGGTTACTAGTCCACTCTAACACTAGGCTACCTGCTGGTTACTAGTCCAACACTACTAACCACTAGGCTACCTGCTGGTTACTAGTCCAACACTCTAACCAACTAGGCTACCTGCTGGTTACTAGTCCAACACTCTAACCACTAGGCTACCTGCTGGTTACTAGTCCCCAACACTCTAAACCACTAGGCTACCTGCTGGTTACTTAGTCCCACGCTCCTAACTCACTAGGCTACCTGCTGGTTTACTAGACCCACGCTCTAACCACTAGGCTACCTGCTGGTTACTAGTCCAACGCTCTACCACTAGGCTACCTGCTGGTTACTAGTCCAACGCTCTAAACCACTAGGCTACTGCTGGTTACTGGTCCAACGCTCTAACCACAGGCTACCTGCTGGTTCAAGTCCAACGCTCTAACCACTAGGCTACCTGCTGGTTACTAGTCCAACGCTCTAACCACTAGGCTACCTGCTGGTTACTAGTCCAACGCTCTAACCACTAGCTACCTGCTGGTTACTAGTCCAACGCTCTAAACCACTAGGCTACCTGCTGGTTACTAGGTCCAACGCTCTAACCACTAGGCTACCTGCTGGTTACTAGTCCAACGCTCTAACCACTAGGCTACCTGCTGGTTACTAGTCAACGCTTCTTAACCACTAGCTACCTGCTGGTTACACTAGTCCAACTCTAAACCTAGTAACTGCTGGTTTATAGCCAACTCTAACCACTAGGCTACCTGCTGGTTACTAGTCCAACACTCTAACCACTAGGCTACCTGCTGGTTACTAGTCCAACACTCTAACCACTAGGCTACCTGCTGGTTACTAGTCCAACACTCTAACCACTAGGCTACCTGCTGGTTACTAGTCCAACGCTCTAACCACTAGGCTACCTGCTGGTTACTAGTCCAACGCTCTAACCTACTAGGCTAACCTGCTGTGTTTACTAGACCCACGCTCTAACCACTGGCTACCTGCTGGTTACTAGTCCAACGCTCTAACCACTAGGCTACCTGCTGGTTACTAGTCCAACGCTCTAACCACTAGGCTACCTGCTGGTTACTGGTCCAACGCTCTAACCACTAGGCTACCTGCTGGTTACTAGTCCAACGCTCTAACCACTAGGCTACCTGCTGGTTACTAGTCCAACGCTCTAACCACTAGGCTACCTGCTGGTTACTAGTCCAACCGCTCTAACCACTAGGCTACCTGCTGGTTACTAGTCCAACGCTCTAACCACTAGGCTACCTGCTGGTTACTAGTCCAACGCTCTAACCACTAGCTACCTGCTGGTTACTAGTCCAACCTCTACCACTAGGCTACCTGCTGGTTACTAGTCCAACACTCTACCACTAGCTACCTGCTGGTTACTAGTCCAACGCTCTAACCACTAGGCTACCTGCTGGTACTAGTTCAACACTCTACCACTAGGCTACCTGCTGGTTACTAGCCCAACACTCTAACCACTAGGCTACCTGCGGGTTACTAGTCCAAACTCTAACCACTAGCTACCTGCTGGTTACTAGTCCAACACTCTAACCACTAGGCTACCTGCTGGTTACTAGTCCAACGCTCTAACCACTAGTCTACCTGCTGGTTACTAGTCCAACGCTCTAACCCTAGTCTTCCTGCCGGTTACTATCTAAACGCTTAAACCACTAGGCCACCTGCTGGTTACTAGTCCACACTCTTAACCACTAGGCTACCTGCTGGTTACTAGCCCAACACTCTAACCACTAGGCTACCTGCTGGTACTAGTCAAAACTCTAACCTAGGCTACCTGCTGGTTACTAGTCCAACACTCTAACCACTAGGCTACCTGCTGGTTACTAGTCAACGCTCTAAACCCTAGGGTACCTGCTGGTTACTAGTCCAACGCTCTAACCACTAGGCTACCTGCTGGTTACTAGTCCAACACTCTAACCACTAGGCTACCTGCTGGTTACTAGCCAACACTCTAACACTAGGCTACCTGCTGGTTACTAGTCCAAAACTCTACCACTAGGCTACCTGCTGGTTACTAGTCCAACACTCTAACCACTAGGCTACTGCTGGTTACTAGTCCAACACTCTAACCACTAGGCTACCTGCTGGTTACTAGTCCAACGCTCTAACCACTAGGCTACCTGCTGGTTACTAGTCCAACGCTCTAACACCTAGGTTACCTGCTGGTTACTAGTCCAACACTCTAACCACTAGGCTACCTGCTGGTTACTAGTCCAACACTCTAAACCACTGGCTACCTGCTGGTTACTAGTCCAACGCTCTAACCCACTAGGCTACCTGCTGGTTACTAGTCCAACGCTCTAACACACTAGTCACCTGCTGGTTACTAGTCCAACACTCTAACCACTAGGCTACCTGCTGGTTACTAGTCCAACACTATACAACATACACTAGGCTACCTGCTGGTTACTAGTCCAAACGCTCTAACCACTAGGCTACCTGCTGGTTACTAGTCCAACACTATAACACTAGGCTACCTGTGTTACTAGTCCAACCTCTAACCACTAGGCTACCTGCTGGTTACTAGTCCAACGCTCTAACCACTAGTCTACCTGCCGGTTACTAGTCAACACTCTAACCACTAGGCACCTGCTGGTTACTAGTCCAACACTCTAACCACTAGGCTACCTGCTGGTTACTAGCCCCCAAACTCTAACCACTAGGCTACCTGCTGGTTACTAGTCCAACTCTAACCACTAGGTACCTGCTGGTTACTAGTCCAACACTAACTAACCACTAGGCTACCTGCTGGTACTAGTCCACACTCTAACCACTAGGCTACCTGCTGGTTACTAGTCTTCAACGCTCTAACCAACTAGGCACTGCTGGTTACTAGTCCAACACTCTAACCACTGGCTCCCTGCTGGTTACTAGCCCAACACTTCTAACCACTAGGCTACCTGCTGGTTACTAGTCAACAACTCTAACCATAGGCTACCTGCTGGTTACCTAGTCCAACGCTCTAACCACTAGGCTACCTGCTGGTTACTAGCCAACCTCTAACCACTAGGCTACCTGCGGTTACTGCCCAACACTCTAACCACTAGGTTACCTGCTGGTTACTAGTCCAACACTCTAACCACTAGGCTACCTGCTGGTTACTAGTCCAACACTCTAACACTAGGCTACCTGCTGTACTAGTCCAACACTCTAACCACTAGGCTACCTGCTGGTTACTAGTCCAACACTCTAACTATAGGCTACCTGCTGGTTACTAGTCCAACATATACCACTGGCTACTGCTGGTTACTAGTCCAAAGCTCTAACCACTAGGCTCCTGCTGGTTACTAGTCCACCACTATAACCACTAGGCTACCTGCTGGTTACTAGTCCAACACTCTAACCACTAGGCTACCTGCTGGTTACTAGTCCAACGCTCTAACCACTAGGCTACCTGCTGGTTACTAGTCCAACACTCTAACCACTAGGCTACCTGCTGGTTACTAGTCCAACACTTAACCACTAGGCTACCTGCTGGTTACTAGTCCACACCTCTAACCACTAGGCTACCTGCTGGTTACTAGTCCAACACTCTAACCACTAGGCTACCTGCTGGTTACTAGTCCAACGCTCTAACCACTAGGCTACCTGCTGGTTACTAGTCCAACACCTAACCACTAGGCTACCTGCTGTTACTAGTCCAACGCTCTAACACTAGGCTACCTGCTGGTTACTAAGTCCAACCCTCTACACCACTAGGCTACCTGCTGGTTACTGCCCAACGCTCTAACCACTAGGTTCCTGCTGGTTACTAGTCCAACGCTCTAACCATAGGCTACCTGCTGGTTACTAGTCCAACACTCTAACCACTAGTACCTGCTGGTTACTAGTCCAAACGATCTAACCACTAGGCTACCTGCTGGTTACTAGTCCAACGCTCTAACCAATAGGCTACCTGCTGGTTACTAGTCCAACACTCTAACCACTAGGCTACCTGCTGGTTACTAGTCCAACGCTCTAACCAATAGGCTACCTGCTGGTTACTAGTCCAACACTCTAACCACTAGGCTACCTGCTGGTTACTAGTCAACACTCTAACCACTAGGCTACCTGCTGGTTACTCAGTCCACACTGTCTAACCACTAGGCTACCTGCTGGTTACTAGTCCAACAGTCTAACCACTAGGCTACCTGCGTTACTGTGCCCAACCTCTAACCACTAGTTACCTGCTGTACTATCAACACTCAACCACTAGGCTACCTGCTGGTTACTAGTCCAACACTCTAACCACTAGGCTACCTGCTGGTTACTAGTCCAACATTACACCACTAGCTACCTGCTGGTTACTAGTCCCAAACTCTAACCACTAGGCGTACCTGGTGGTTACTAGTCCAACACTCTATACACTAGGCTACCTGCTGGTACTAGTCCAACCTTCTAACCACTAGGCTACCTGCTGGTTACTAGTCCAACCTCCTAACCACTAGGCTACCTGCTGGTTACTAGTCCAACACTCTAAACCACTAGGCTACTGCTGGTTACTAGTCCAACGCTCTAACCACTAGGCTACCTGCTGGTTACTAGTCCCAACCTCTAACCACTAGGCTACCTGCTGGTTACTAGTCAAGCATGCATCGGCAACGACTATAACG